>NC_073247.2:136223181-136526212 GCF_029281585.2 Gorilla gorilla gorilla
AAGATCTTGTAAAACTCACAATGTTCTGTATGATCTGGCCCCTGACTACTTTTCTATACTAATCTCTTCCTGACTCATGTTCCAGCTACAAAGACTTGCCTTTTACTTTAGAGCCTAGTACATTTCCACCTCAGGGCATATATACATGCTATTTCCTCTGTCTGGAACGTTCTTCCCCTGACTCATGTGAGGCCTCTCTCACCACCCAGACTAGGTCAGGTCCCCATGCACATTTATAGAATTACACAGTTTTAAAATTATAAAATTTTTCTAGCACTCTTCACAGTTGTAAATATATAGCTATGAGGGATCTTCAAAAAGTTCTTGGAAAATGTGTATCATGAGAAAACTATGCAAGGAGTTCAAATTTTTTTCCACTATAATAAAGTCATACTAACTTGTTGTAACACATCTGAACAGGATCTAGTTTGAGGCACTAAGAAGGATAAGACATCATTTTGAAAAGAGTCCCTGTCAGAGCAACATGAATTTTGCTAAAATTGAAGCAAGAACAAACATCAAATTTAAGATGAAACTTGGGTGGAAGAATGATGACATCACTGATACTTTATGAAAAGTTTATGGGGACAATGCCCCAAAGAAATCAGCAGTTTACAAATAGATAACTCATTATAAGAAGAGACAAGATGATGCTGAAGATGAAGCCTGCAGCAGCAGGTCATCCACATCAATTTGTGAGGAAAAATTAATCTTGTTTGTGCTCTAATTGAAGAGGATCAATGATGAACAGCAGTAGCGGTTCTGACACCACAGACATCTCAATTGGTTCAGCTTACACAATTCTGACTGAAAAATTAAAGTCAAGCAAATTTTCCGGTTGATGAGTACAAAACTGTTACTCCCAGATCAGCAGCAGACAAAAGCAGAGCTTTCAATGGAAATTTTAAATAAATGGGATGAAGATCCCGAAGCATTTTGTTGAAGAATTGTAATAGGAGATGAAATGTGGCTTTACCAGTATGACTCCGAAGACAAAATACAATCAAAACAATGGCTACAAGGAGGTGGACGAGGTCCAGTCAAAGCAAGAGTGGACTGGTCAACAGCAGTGGTTATCCCAGCACTTTGGGAGGCTGAGGCAGGCAGATCACTTGATGTCAGGAGTTCGAGACCAGCCTGTCCAACATGGTGAAAACCCATCTCTACTAAAAATACAAAAATTAGTCAGAGGGGCGGGGGTGGCATGCACCTATAGTTCCAGCTACTTGGGAGGCTCAGGCAGGAGAATAGCTTGAACCCAGGAGGCAACAGTTGTTTGGGGTCCTCAAGGCATTTTGTTTGTTGTCTGTTTGGAGGGCCAAAGAACGATAATATCTGCTTATTACGAGAGTGTTTTGAGAAAGTTAGCCAAGGGTTTAGCAGAAAAACACCCAGGAAAGCTTCACCAGAGAGTCCTAATCCACCATGACAATGCTCCTGCTCATTCCTCTCATTAAACAAGGGCAATTTGCAAGAGTTTCAATGGGAAATCATTACGCATTTACCTTACTTACAGTTCTGATTTGCCTCTTTCTAATTTTTTTTTTGTTTCCTAATCTTAAAAAATCTTTAAAGGGTACCCATTTTTCTTCAGTTAACAGTGTAAAGAAGACTGGTTAAGTTCCCAGGACCCTCAGTTATATCAGGATGGACTCATCCCTTACAAAATTGTCTTGAACTTGATGTAGAAGTAAAGTTTACATTTTTGTTGAGAAATAAAGTTTATATTTTAAAATATTTATATTTCAAGTCTCCCTTTCCATGAACTTTTTGAAGTCCCTCATATTTGTGTGGATTATTTAATATCTATCTGCCTTGCTAGACCATAAGCTCCATGAAGGCAGAAACTTGTATTGTTTATCATTTTCTCCCCAGTGCCAAGCACAATAGTTAGCAAGAAGTAGTAATGAATTAATGGAAAACCAGGTACTTAATGTGAAATGTTTGGCCTAAAGGTAAACATTTGAGTGAAACATTTGGATCATCACTATCCAATATAACTTCTCCTAAAGATAGGAATGCTCTAGTACTGTGCTGTCTAGTACAGTAGCTACTAGTCTCATGAGGCTACTGAGCACTTGAGATGTGACTAGTGCAGTTGAGATCCTGAATTTTTTTATGTTATTCAAGTTAAATTTAAATACTCACATGTGGCCAGTGGCTACCATACTAGACAGTGTAGATTTTGATGTCTGCAAATATTTAGATATTGGATGGTCTACACATTTAGCTAAACATTACAAAAAAGTTTTAAATTTTTACTAAGTCAAATTTATTTATTTTTTCCTATTATGGTTTCTTTTTATGTTTACAAAGTGCTTTCTCATTGTAAGATCTATCACCTATTTTTTTTTGAATTCTGTTTGTTTTCTTTTATTTTTAACTCATTAATCCAGTTGAAGTGTTTTTATTTATCTTATTCTTTAGGTATATGGTATGAATTAAAAAATTTAAGGCATTTTTCTTAAGAGTTGTCACAATTCCATTTATTTAATAATGCTTATTTTCCCCCATTGCTTTTTGATGCCAGTTTTATAATATACTAAATTTTGCACTTGGGTGTGTTCTAGAGCTTTTATTCAGTTGCATTAATCTGTCTATTCTCACATCCGTGCCACTTTGCTTTAATTATCATAGCTTTCAAATATGCCTTAATGTCTGATAGTTCTATCTTTCACTATTGTTTGTTTTAGCTATTCTAACTCAGTTAATATAATGTTCAAACTTTTTTCTGATGTTAATTCACATGTGCATGTAATGTATGGCGATCATATGTAACAAACTCCAAATTAGGACATGTGATTAACAAATGAAAATGTGGTCACCATAGTAAGTTTTTTCCTCCAAGTATAGGGTTGTGATGTGGTAGGTGCTTCTTGATTAAAGAGATGAATGAGGTCAAGACATTTCATAGGTTTGTGACTTCTATAGTAATTAGTTCTTATATATACAATACATAAGATAGCTTTCCTTTTTTGCACTTAAGAAAAAACATCCAAAGGTTATTTTTTCTCTGTTCTGTTTTTACTGTTCAAGGAGCTTTTAGGTAGTTTCTGGACCAGCGGTGTCACCCACATATTCAATGCAGCCCAATTAGTTACTGAGAATCACAATGCATTGAATCAGAGGGTAACTAAAGTCAAAGCTTCAGGAAGTAGCAGCAATACTAATGAGTATTCAAAGCTGATTAGAATGCAAAAAAATTCCACCATTCTTTAAGTATCAGTTATAATATGGAGTAATCAGGTAGCAGCTACTTGAAGCAAATGCTTGAAAGTGATTTTTTTTGATTGGGAAGATTTCTTAAGAATTACATTTTTAAAATTAGAACTGCTTTTTCCCAGAAAGGTTCAATTGGTACTTTCTAATGTAATTAAAACACACACATATACACACATGCACAAACAAGTATACTAATATTAATATTAAGCAAATATTAATAATTAGTCATATTTAACTAAATGAAACCAGCCATTATGGATAGCTGGAAAGCTGAGACTACCAAATGAAGGGCATTTAATATGTTCTCAGGGGTAATATTTGAACAGTATAAAAATGAAATTATTGGTCTAAAATCTTAGTCATGGGGCTTTCAGAGTTTATTCAATCTATCTTTCCATCTCAAAGTAGAACTGAATCTATATTTATCATCAATATCATCTTAATCCTACTATAGGGAAAAATGGTAATTGGAAATCTCAAGGAGCTTTCCCCCCCCTGTTCCCTAAAGAGACGATCATAAAAATATACTGAGCTCATATTAAGGTCTTTGATTTTTAATTTGCATACAGATACATAGTTTTAAGGAATGTTCACAGGTCAATACACGTTCAGTGAAATCTTCTATGTCTTCTGAATCTACATAGACCACAGGCATTGAGAATTGATAATTCATTAATTCATTAATATTTAATTGATCCATTCTTTAAACATTTTGGCTGCCATGAGATGACCTTGAGGCCATAAAAAATGGTGATAATTAAACATTCAATTATTTTTATTACTTTACTAAGGCAGGAAACATTGGCTCAACCTTAACTGAGCCAGAAATTATAATTGCATAGGTTGTTAATGTGTTTTCTGAGCATAACATTTTAATCAATACATAACTGAGAAATTCCTATTATTATACCAAATCCTTTTTAGAATGAAGCAGACTACCTAGGTTTATATCCAGGACCTATCATTTGCTTACTATGCGATTTTTAACAACTTACTTGACTTCTCTGTGTCTCAGTTTCCTAATTTGTAAAGTAGTGTTAATGGTAGTTCCTGGCCAGGTGCAGTGGCTCACACCTGAAATCCCAGCACTTTCAGAGGCTGAGGCAGACAGATTGCTTGAGCCCAGGAGTTTGAGACGGGCCTGGGCAACATGGTGAAATCCCGTTTCTATTAAAAATATAGAAATTAGCCAGGAGTGGTGGTGTGTGCCTGTAGTCCCAGCTACTCAGGAGGCTAAGGTAGAAGGATTACCTGAGCTCCAGAGGCAGAGGTTGCAGTGAGCTGAGATTGTGCCACTGCACTCCAGAATGGGAGACAGAACAAGACCCTGTCTCAAAAAAAAAAAAAAAATGTTCCTACATAATGGGGATTAAATGAAATAATTCACATAAGGGGCTCAGCACAGTGCCTGGCACATAGTAAATCCTGAATACAAGTGAGATACTATTATTTTCAACATATTGGGAATATAACTATGGGCAATGGGTCATGCTTAACATGCAACAAGAAAACCATATACAGAATATAATTAGGTGTTTGATTGTATGGTGCATATTATCAACACCATGGGTAATTGAGGAGGTGGATGTCAGAAGTTTCATGGGAGATATGGTTTAAGTTGAGACTTAAATTATGGACAGAGAATAATGGGTGGAGAAGACGTGAAGATGTGCCAGGTAAAAGGTATATAATGAAAAAGACAAGAAGGAAAGTGAAGATGAGTCTTAGAGGGCCATAAAAATAAACTAAATAGTTTATCAGTGGATCATTAGATTGAAAACTTCACTCCAGTTTCCAAAACAAGGTTTTCAAGTTATATGGGTAGTAAACAGTCTCTTCAGAAAATAGTCTCTTCTATTTGTGTGTGTGTGTGTGTGTGTGTGTGTGTGTGTGTGTATGTGTGGTGTAGTTTACTATCTTTCAAGTGGCTCACTTGAACTATCTCATTTAATACTTATTACAACCCTATTAGACAGTGTGTGTCTAATTATTCAATCTATCTTTCTGTCTCACAGTAGAACTGAATCTATATTTATCATCAATATCATCTTAATTCTACTATAGGGAAAAATGGTAATATCATTTAATATCATCAACCCCATTTTAGAAATAAGGAAATTGAAGCATAGAGATATCATAAAACTTGCCCCAAATCATGCAGCTAGTATAAGAGCCAGAGCTAGTATCTGAATCCAGACAGTTTAACTTCAAATCTCTGCGTTCTTAATCACAAAGTTGCCTCCACTTAATTTTGATAAGGTCTTAAAACTTTTAAAGGTTAACTGTTAGCCAGAACAAGTAAAGGAAGAAACTCTTACAATGCAGTTTGGTGCTTAAGCCATGACTGCTACCTTATTAATATAATCCTGCCTCATGTCTGAATTCAAATGACAAGGAATGCAATTATCTAAGCAGATATAGAAATGTGAAGTGTCAAATTTAATAATATACTTCATTTTAAGCTAATATACAGAAATTCAAACAAAATTTTTTGTTAATTTTATGTTTCCTCGAGTAGAAGGTATGTGGAAAGTGAGGATTTGTTGTTTTAGGCTCACTCAGAGGTGGTTTGGGCAGTTTTGATGTCTGATCACACAGTGTGTTAGATGTTTTGTTGGCTTTCCTAAGAGAAGTGGTAAGTCTGAGGTCTTGGAGCCACAGTGGTTTTAAAAAATATCATGCGCAGCTCCTTGATTAAATATTTAAAATTCTACCATAAATTGTCTCGATGCTATGTCCTCTGAAAGGTATAAAGTGCTACTAAAAGGTAGACACACAAGAGGGAGTTCCAAATAACTAACAACAAAGAAAAATATTTTAGCATGTCTAGTGCAAACTATGCTAACATCAAACAACTTGAATAGTGGTATGTTAATTTAATTTGATATGATAAATGCCATGGGTATGGGAGATAGCATGGTGTAGTAGTTGAGAAAATATGCTCTGAAGTCACATAGCCCTAAATTGGAGACTTGGCTCTGCTACTCTCTAGCTATGTGATTCTGGATAAGTCATTTACTATCCCCACCTAGAGCATTAATTTTCCCATCTACAAGTGGGGAAAATAGTAATACCTATACCTCATAGGGTTATTGTGAGAATTAAATGATACATAACACATGCAAAAAAAATTGGAGTACTGCCTGGTCATAGTAATATTCAGTAAGTAATGTCTTCTTAATGTGATTGAGACTAAAAGGTAGCATTACCCTATATAACTCAGTATCATTTATACTAGAGATTCCTAATTTTCACCCTTGGCCAGGTTGATTACCACTGTGCTAGAGGCTGGGCTATTCCTTTCTTACGTGAACATTTTATAAATGACTCACCTCCATCATTGTCCAAGTTATCTCCACAAAGCATTTCCATGACAACATTGCAGCCTGTCCCACTCCAACCCACTTGACACACACAGTGCCAACCATTTTGATCCAGGGTACATCGTCCATTTCCAAAGCAGAGCCCTGGGCAGCCATCTGAAAAGACATCAGAGAGTAACCATCACAGAGACATCAGAATGGGATTGGCCAACAATGATGTATTTGCCTATAGGGAAGCATCTAACCATCTGGGCCCCATTCAGATGAGGTGTTGAATAAATGGAAGAGGAGCTTGCTTGCCTGCAAAACCTTCCCAGGGAACTTGTTATCCCTTACTCTGCAGTGGTTTTCCTTAGAGAGCCAATTAAGCTTTATTAATGCTAACCCCAATTCCCAACCCCTGGTTCATACAGGAAGAAAACTATGGCAGGGGCAAGAATTCTTTTTTTCTTTTCACTAAACATATCTCCTCATCTCAATCAAAACTATATGGATGACACTGTATCTAGTTATGGCCAATATGTTGGGAAAAGATAGCAGTCCCTATGAAGAGAAACTTTCCCTACTACTTCTAGCCTGTGCTGATTTTCCCTTATGATGTATTACTTCAGGACTTAAGTATGTTGGTATACAGTTCAGACCACACCATTAAGTATTTGTTCATATGGTGCCTTAGAAATGTGCTGTAGTTGCTTTATATTTATTCAGCTTTTCTCTTCAAGATTATTATTCATCTGCGGGCTAAGGATTGAAATCTTTACTTCTATGGTATCTCTCTCAAAAGCTTGCATGATATTATGCTTACAACAATAATATTAAATGTTAAATAAGTGTTTATGGAATTAATACATGCCAGATCTAGACTTTCTGAATTATAGAGAACTGGAAAATATCAAGTCAAGAGGAAAGTGTAGCATTTAAATAACTTTTATCCATTGATAAAGCATCAACACTGACAATGGTTCCTCTTTAGACTTTAAATTTCTCAGGGATGCCCTACTCTTTGTACCCGTAGTTTGGAGTTCAGCTCTAGCAAAGGGTAACTTCACATGCGCCACATGCACAGTGGGCAGATGAATGGAGAAAGCAACTATAATGCTACTGGGTATTTTCCTAGTAGCAACACAGGACCAGACCTGAATTTTACTGGGAATAGTCCAGTCAATATTCATTTTGGTTTCTTTCTTTGAAAGAAAATTCCAAAAGCATAAAGAGCAAAACAAAAAAAAGATTAAAAAATCTGTAGAAGTAACCCAGTGTTCCTTCTAAATAGTTTTCCAAGCAACTATCAACAGACAAGAGGAAGAAAAAATTTAAAAATAAAATGACAGATGGTTGTTAGAAAATATGAAAAGCTTGATGTATGTAATATACTCATGACATGGCATATGATAAACATACATAGGTTTGAGAAGGGAATTTTTGTTGTTCTATTCTAATGGATAGGCAATAGATAATTAAGGTGAAATAAAGAATAATTTGGGACATATTAAACTTCTGAAGCTGAGGTAATGAAAGGCACTAGGATATCTGGCAGAAAAACCCTTGCTGTCTCCGTTAAAGGAAGCTCCTTGGAGGGATGGATGATGGGATACTTCTAGGAGGATAATTCTCCTGCCCCTGTAAGGACTTAGGAGTCCTTGTATATGGACTTGGAGCTATATTGTTATGTTAAAGAAAAAGTTCATCTTCTGAACCAAATTATTTAATAATTATTAAATTATTAAAAATTATTTAATAATTACCTGTGTAATACACACAGATCCAGACACACACACATACACAGAACTCAATATAAAGACAAGAAAAAGTAGTCCTTAAAACTGCTTATCAGTCCATTCTATACTACGGTAAAAAGTGACTCTTTGATGCTGAAAACACAAATTACCTTTTAGTGTGACTATTTTAGCATGAAACTGACAACATTATATTTAAATAAGATTGCCAAAAATAAAAACAAACAACACCAATGCCAAAAAACACCACCCTTTCTTTCTTACATGCATATTTTCTTTTAAAAATATATTTCTGTTATAAAATTAGTGAGAAAAATCTTACCTCGGACAGCATCTAAGTAGTGAGCTAAAAGGGAGGGGAAAAGAGTGATCAAATGAATTTCTGAGAGACTAAAGCTATACAATATGTACTAATGGTTTACCATCTGTTGCCTGGGAGGAGAACAGCAAACTGTGAACTGCTGAAATGCCTGCAGCTCAAAAGTTGGGTACATGGGCCTGTGTAGTTTGTGAATAATATTTTCTGTGAGAACAATATTAATGGCATTTCTGCAAGAAACTCTATTAGGCTTCATAAAAAGTGTCATATTTCATTAGAAGTATAAGAACTGCATTTTCACATTTCAGTAATAACTCCTGTGAAAGAGCACTGGCTTCAACTTCTTATTAGTAATATCTTTAGAAGATAGTTCTGGAGTAACCACCTATGATAATCATCACAATATTTAAATCCTCTTATGTAAAGGCAATAAACTTACTGTAGTACAGGAATGTAATTACTTAAGCTACATATCTGAATCTCACCCCTCTCCACCTTTTTAATGAATCTTAAATATTTCCCACAGTTGCAGAACAAGACTTACTGTACCTTTAGTAGAGAAGTAATGCAGTTTATGAAGATTATATGTTATATGTATTATATATATTATACATTACTTTGGCAAGCTCCAACCATTATAACAAAATACTTTCACCTAAAAATGAAAGCTGTAGTATAGTCTAGTGAGGGAAAAGCCTACAAACAATAAACTGGGTATCCAGAGGCCCACATTTGCCTTTGCTCTGCATGAATTTTCTGTGTAGTCAAGGAATGCCACTGGAACACTCTGTGACCCCCTTTCTTTAGCTGAACAATGGGAATCATACTTGTTACTCTGTATTAATGACAACCTTTCTATGCAAAGATTTCTTGCATAGAAACCTTAGCGGTGGATAGAAATATATGTTAAGGGCTTTGCTTTTTTTCAGAAAAAGAAAGTGTTTTATAACTGAAATATTTATTTTTAATATCTTTTATAGTGTGAAGATCACATGATAAATTAATTATTACATAGGCTTTTCCATATTCACAGAACATTTTCCCTTTGTGAAATTAGCAATAAGGGGTGAAGGGAGAGTGGTGGCTTCAGGACCAACTCTCTACACTACCGGATAAACAATTCAACACAAATGTTCTATTGATGATAGGTCAGAAGTGCCTTCCTCATATACATTAAAGACAGCCTCTAATGATATCGAATGGCCCCTGTTAGAGTAGTCCCATTTAATGAAATTGCCTCTAAGTGCTTTCAACTGAAACAACCTATACTTTTCAAAAGGAAAAATGGGCAGAGAATGTTACCTTCACTATAAAAGCACTTTTCTTATTAACTAATGACACTTTATTCCAACGTAACATCTTTCACTTGAGTAACTCAAAGCACTTGAAAGCAGAAAACATAAGGAATACTGAAGTAATAAGAAAGGAAACAACACAAGAAATACGTAGAATGTCATCGACAAAAGAAGAAACCTACCAGTTCACAAAACTTTAAAACTTGTAACCAACCCTCCTTCTCCTCCCCTACTCCAACCTCAAATTCTACTAAATGCCTAGTGATTGACTCACTAGACTGCTCTTAACTTCAACTAATCCAACTTACTTTGGTTAAAGTATGGTGGTACTTACCAATTGTGCAGTGGTCGCCCTCCCATCCAGGGCTACACTCACATTTTCCATCTTTGCATTGGCCATGCTCAGTACAATGAGAATGACAGGAGCGTTCCTCACATGTTGGTCCTACCCAGCCTTCTTCACACTGGCAAATTCCTCTTGAGCAGACTCCATGGCTACCACACTCCATGGTACACAGCTCTGTGGGGAATTCAAAGAAGATATATTAACATATTTTGTTAAAACCAGCATCCATTCTTCCAAAAAACATTATAATTACCAAAAATCCCTGTCTATATTTATATTTTATTTATTTATTATTTTAATAGAGATGGGGTCTTGCTGTGTTAGCCAGGCTGGTCTTGAACTTCTGGCCTCAAGTGATCCTCCCATCTTGGCTTCCCAAAGTGCTGGGATTACAGATGTGAGCCACCATGCCCTGCCCATACTTATATTTTAAACAAAATGTTAATAAACAATTTATATAAACAAGATGTCACAAAGATCTCTAGCATCTGAATGAATGTGCAAGAAACTCTAAAAAGAGGTAGTTAAGTCTCTAAGAATAATATAAAACTCTAAGCCAAACTGATTCTGAGAAGTCTATAAAATGATAATGGCATTCAAGGCTTAGAAATGAGATTAATGACAAACAAATGCCAAGTGGGTTTCACTAAAAATTCATTAAGATCACAGATAATGTTGCAGGAATTTTATGATACTACAAGGTATCACTGGGGGAAAAAATCCCAATAAAACAGTGCCCTAACTTCATTCAGAAAGACAAGTTCATTAATTGGAAAGATAATAACTTTCTAATAAAATTCATAATATACAAAAGGTAAAGATGCCAATGATGACAACCAGCTGGTTTCCCTGATCATACTAACAATATTTGCATTTATTTTAAGCATATAAAATTAACCCTGGTTGATTAAAGTACACATCCTTCTTATCTTCAAATGCTACTAAGTATTTAGACAGTATAATAATGATGATGTGTACTGGCTCTGCTGAGTTTCTTTCCTTTGTCCCTTTGACTTTTTGTTGAGAAATGCTGAATATTAATAAAGTCATGACAGTAGATAAACCAACATAAAAGCATGGCAAGCCTCTTTCGTGATCTAATTCCCTTGCTGGAGGAAGAGAAGTAGGATAAAAACCTACAGAAAGAATGAAATATGTTTTGGGAACAATAGGCCACATATTCCTGAAAGGAAAAGAGGGTGTTCTGGAAGCCAGGTTGTCTCTTTCACAGTCTCAAATTCTGAAACTAGTTTAATATATTTAGAGGCATTGATATTAATATTCTCCACAGATAGCAGAGTTATTTTTCAGTAGATGACAATATTCTTCTGATAAAGCCATGATTATGAGTTTTATTATAATCTGGATCAATTTGTTCATAAGTTTACTCACAAGTATTCTTTGAAGGTCAGGGTATGATGGAAAGAGTAGTAAATTTGAAATAAAGATAACTGCATCCTTGATTCCTCTGCTTAGTACCTATGAACCCTCAGGCAACTTACTAACATATTGTCTTAATCTCTGTTTGCGTAAGAATGCAATAGAAGTAATAATACTTATACATCACAAAGCTGTTGGACAGATTTGAAATATAGTTTAGAGATGTAACCAACAGGACTTGCTCAAAATTGGATATAAGGGATGAAGGAAAGGGAAAAATAAAAGTTTGGCTTAAACAAATGGATAGATAATGCTGTCATTAATGAAATGGGAAAGGCTAAGGGAAAAATAAGGGTGGAAGATCAAAAAGATTAACCCTAAGATATATGTAAAAAGCCAAGTGGAAATGTCAGTGCAACCAGCAGAATATATGATTCTGACAGGCCAGGGCTGGAGATATAAAATTGGCCATCATTAGCATATAGGTGGTATTTAAAGGCATGGAAATAACTGATTGATACCTCTAAACAGGGAATAGAAGAGCCCTGAAGAAAGATCAGGTAGAAAAAAGAGGAACCATCAAAGGAAACTGGGATGGAGATGGCAGTGAGTGATAGGAAGAAATCCAGGAGACTGTGGTGTAACTAAAGCACAAGAGGACACTTTTCAATAAAGGAGTGTTTAACTACATCTAATATTGCTGAGAGGTCAAGTAAGGCACAGGCAGAGAAGTGCCCATTGGATTTATCAACATGGAATTTGTTGATGACTTTAGGAAGAGCTGTACTGATAAAGGTGTAGTTGAAAAGCCAAATTGGAATGGGTGGAAAACTGAATGGAAAGCTGTGCAGGGAATCAACAGGTTGTGAGAAAAGTCTAGGGCACAGAAAAACGTATCTTAAAAACGTGGGCCTTGGCTTAAAAAGTGGTAGCTCAGGTAGAATTATCCCGAAAGAACCCCTGGTCCCGAATCTTGGTCTGAATCTCTGATAATTTGTATTTATAATTTCAGTCCTTGTAGTAAGGCTGATATTATCATTCTGTTCCCCTTCACGGCCTCCTCCCAAGACATTAAAAACTGAACTGAAAGGGCCTTTATAAGATTAGGTGCTAATTGGTTAAAGCTAGTCAAGTCAGCTCTGACTAGAATAGTTAGAAGCAAACATTTTTCATATATTGCTTTGTACAACTATAAATGTTAGGCATAGAGGAGTATAACATTCTGATTTCTGTTTGAAAAGTAATAGGACTAGATGAACAGTATTGGCCAAATAGCAGACTAGGCTATTTTCAAGCTATCTCTATATAAACCATTAGAAATGTTGGATATAATGTAACAATTTTTTAAATTGCATGTCTTGGCTCACAAAAAAAGAGAAATCTTCAAGTGCCAGAAGCAAAGAGGATGCTAAAAGCCAAAGCAGTCAATTCTCTGGTAGCCTTGAGAGTTATTATACCCAATTACGACTAGGGGCTTGGGTACTTAAGTCCACAAAGAAAAAAGAGATGAGGTCTTGGACCCATTTCAGATGCAGTTGGACTAAATCTCCAGCATAAAGTTGGAGCCACTCGAAAGGCTGCAATCTCAGTAAGATGGTGAGTAATAAACTGTACCCACTAGCCCAGAGAGATGACAAAGAAGTACTGACTATTGAGTATAAAATAATAATAATAAAAAATCTGGAGCTAGGAAACAATGTAGAAATAAAATACTATCGTTTAATAATATGTAAGATGGAGTGTCCTGAATGAAATATTTGGAAAGCCTTATATTATTCGGGAGTTAGGTAACTGGTACTTTGTCAAGTATGCATATGAAAACATAAAGGTGGAATTCTGCCTCTAGTAATAGGGACCTAAGTAATTTTTACTATTCCCTTCTGATGAGAACTAGAAAATCTAAACAAAATATATTTTTAAATCTTTTGGGAGTTAGTGGAGTTCACAAAACAGTAAAGAATTACTGTGCCAAGTTCCAGAAGAAAAAGAAAACGCAGAGAGAAGAGCCTGACATTTATGGATGCTTTTCCTATAGCAGCATCTGTCAATTATACTAGAGGGAGCTAGAAGGCTCAGAGGCTGAGTAGAGCTTTTTCAGTCTCATGGAATCAGAAAAAAAAATTGAACTGATAATGGCTAACACATTTCCAACATTGGCCAGGCACATTGGCATACACCTGTAATCCCAGCACTTTGGAAGGGTGAGGTGGGCAGGTCACTTGAGCACAGGAGTTTGAGAACAGCCTGTGCAACATAGTGAGACTCCATCTCTACAAAAAATACAAAAAATAGCTGGGTGTGGTGGCATGTGCCTACAGCTACTCAAGAAGTTGAGGTGGGAGGATTGCTTGAGCCCAGGAGGTCGAGGCTGCAGTGAGCCATGTTCATGCCACTGCACTCTAGCCTGGGCAACAGGGTGAGGCCCTGTCTCAAACAAACAAACAAACAAACAAAACCCAACATGGAAGAAAGCAGTAAGCCAAATAAATGAAGCAAAATTGAAAGAAGAAGAAAGGGAAAAGGACAAATTCACAATCATAGTCAGAGACTTTACAGCCCCCCCCCCACACCAACCGATAGAGCAAGCAAACAAATCAGAAAGAATATGAAATATTTGAGCAACGTGGTTAACAGATTTGATCTAATTGATACATACAAAACACTGCCATAAATGACTACAAAATACACATAATGTATTTCCAATGTATATAGAACATTTACAAATATTGACCACGTGCTAGGCTCTAAAGCAAGTCTTGATATATTTAGAAGTACTGAAATCATACATAGGATATTTTAAGCCCAGTATGAAATTAAATTTGAAATTTGTAATAGCAGATGAATCTAAAATCCATACATGCTTGGAAATCAAGAAATATACTTTCGAATAAAACATTAAACAAATAAGACATCATCATGAAAATTAGAAAAGAGATGGAAATGAATGAAAATGTGTAATATAACTAAATCCATGTGTACAGAAAAATTTATAAGGTAGAAAGAAAAACGAGCTGAAAAACCATGACCTAAGTATCAATTCTAAGAAATTAGAAAAACAAAACCAATGTATACAAGAAAGTAGAAGGAAGAAAACGCTAATTATAAGAGCTAAAACTAATACAATAGGAATAAATATACTACAGAAAGAATCAACAAAGTCAATACTTGATGATTGGCTCAGAGCAATAAAATTGATAAACTCCTGGTGGAGACTGATCAAGATGAAAATACAGAAGACCCAGATAACCAGTATCGGGAATAAAAAGTATGACATTGCTATACATAGTACAAACATAAAACATCCTAAGAAGATATTACTAACAGCTTTTTGCCAATACATCTGAAATTTTTGATGAACAAATTTCTAGAATAATACAACTTAATAAACTACAAGAAAAAATGGAAACTGAATAGTTTCTATAAAGAAACTTAATCCATAATGGAAAACATTACCACAAAGAAAATTCCAGTCTCAGATGACTGCATTTGTAAATATACCAAACTTTTAAGAAAGAAAAATTGCCAATCTTAAATAAACTTTTCCAAAAAATAGAAAAGAGGAAACTCTTAACAATATGCCTTATGAGGTCAACATAATCCCGATATAAAATTCTGAAGGATATTATTTAAAAAATATATGCCAGTCTTTCTCATGAAGATCTCATTCATGGATACAAAAATCCTAAACAAAAATTAACATAGCAAATCTAGCATTACATAACAAGAAATAATATCATGACCAATTTGTGCTTATTCTAGGAATATATTATAAGATTGCTTTCACATTTGAAAATTAACAAATGTAATTCATCACATAAATGGAATAAAAGAGAAAAATCAAATTATCATCTCAATAGATACATAATAGGTATTTGATAAAATACTAAACATCCATTTATGATAAAAACTTGTAGCAAACTAAGACTAAAAGGAAATTTTAAGTTAACTTGTAATTAAAAGGAACTTTTAACTTTACTTTTAAAACTAAGACTAAAAGGAACTTTAAATTTGATAAAGAGTAGCTACAACACCTCATAGCAAACACCATAATAGTGAGATGTTAAAATCTTTTTTTGTGTTATTAAGACTGAGAAAAGATGCCTATGATCATCACTTCTACACAATATAATTCTGGAGGTCCTAGCCAATGAAATTATGCAAGAAAAAGGAAACTTGTATAAACACTGAAAAGGAATAAATAAAGTCATCATCACTCAAAGGCAGTACAACTTTAATTTAATGGACATATATAGGACCTCAAAGCTATGACTATACAATACATGCTCTTTCCAAGCACACACAGAATAACCCACCAAAACTGACAAAGATTCGTCTACAAAGCAAGACTCAATAAATGCCAAAGATTCCACAGCATATGGATCATTCTGCTTCACAAAATGCAGTAAAATTAGAAATCAATAAACAAAAAGATAACAAAAGAAAAATCCCAGAAAGGTGTTCTTTAAAAACACACTTAAAAATAATTCATGAATTATGTTTCAAAAATTACATTGGAATTAGAAATTGAGTAACAATGAAATACTATTTACAAAAACTTGTGGGATGCAGCTTAGACAGTAACTTAGAGGAAATTTACAGCCTGAAATGCATGTAGTAGAAAAGAAGAATAACTGAAATCTAACGAGCAAAGTGTCCAAATCAAGGATTTAGAAAAAGGACTACATATAAGTAGATGAAGGACACAACAAAGCCAAGAGCAGAAGTTAATGAAATTGGAAACAAAGAAACAACAGAGAAGATCAACAAAATCAAAATCTGCATCTTTGAGATGAATATAAAAAATAGAGAAACCCGTGGCAAGGTAATAGAGCTAGAAAAAAGGAAAAGAAAGAATACAAATAAATATTAAAGATTAAAATTCAAAAATAAATTAGAGACTGCTACTAACAACTTTATGCAAGTAAGTCTGAAACCTTAGATAAAGTAGATGTTTTTCCAGAAAACAAATGGACGTGAGAAGAAATAGAAAACCTGAGTACACATTAAAAACATTGAAAATTGCCCAGATGGTTTTACAGGTGTATTTTGTCAAATTTTCAAAGGACAGATAATCTCTATTTTAAACTATACCAGAGAACAGGAAAAAAGGGAAACCATCTTGAATCATTTTATAAGAATATAATCTAGTTCCAAAACAGTTCCAAAATAGGGTAAGAAAAGGAGAAAATGATTTTTTTTTTTTTAAAGGTGGGATGTCTCTATTTTGCCCAGACTGGACTTGAACTCTTGAGCCCAAGTGATTCTTCCACCCCAGCCTCCCAAGTATCTGGGACTGCAGGTGTGTTCCACCTTGTCCAGCTCTAGAACTGATTTCTTAATAGGCCAATCTCACTTATAAACATGGCTGCAAAAATCTTCAAGAAAATATCTGGTAATCAAACCAAAAATGCACACACATACACACACACATGCGTACACTAGTATATAGAAGTCACAGCCAAATAAGCATGAATGCTAGGATGGTTTAACTTTAGAAAAATCTATCAATGTAATTCACCACTGAATTATTCCATTTTACTTTCACACATTTCATAATGATTAAAGAAAAATTATAATTTTATTATTATATGTAGAAAGAGTACCATTTAAAATTTAGTTCCTATTTATGATAGAATCTCCTAGAAAAACATGGCTAAAAGATAGCTTACTGAGTATGGTAAAGGTGATTTACCAAAATCCTATAGTAAGCATCATATTTAGTACAGAAACAGAGTAATATATTCCTTTTAATGTCAGAAGAAGTACTAGAATTAACGACAGCTTCTAACTCAATGTTGTATTGGAAATCTTAGCACAAAAAGGCAACCAAAGACATAAAAAAGTGGAATGCCTGAAGAGATAAAATTGAACATACAGGTAAACTATGAAAGCTACAAGGTTTCTGGATGTAAAATCAAAAGGAAAAAATCAATAGCATGCCTAGATATCGGGGACAGCAAATTAGAACATGTACTTTTTTTTTCTAAATAAAAGGTTCCATTAAAAATAATAGCAAATATAGCAAAAAAAAGGTTCCATACTCCTTTACATAAAATTTTAAAACTTTATTGAAGAACACATAAAAAGACCCAATCAATGGAAAGATATACTGTGTTCATGGCTCACAAGGCTTAATATCATTAGAATTTCAATTTTTCTGTACTAGCTCTATAAATTCAATGTAATTCTGGTAAATATCCCATCATAGAGCTTGAAACATGATCCTAAAATCCATATGAAACAGAAAAGGCCAAGAATATCCAAGAACATTTTGAAGCATACCTATTAATACTAGGGGGTGTGTATGTCTGTCTGAACCTAAATATCTATCAATGGGAAAGGATATATAAATTTTAGTATATTTATGCAGTGCAAAAAATATAGCAGTTAACTTGAATAAGGTAGAGATCCATGCCTGAATATGGATAAACTTTAGAAACATAATGATGAAGGAGGAAAGCAAGTTATTCATATGAAATTTAAACACATGTAGAACAATACATTTTATGGATATATACATATTTGGAAAAGCCTAAACATGTGTATTGTATGACAATGAATAGACTGAGGATAGTGGTTTCTGCTGCAGAGAAGAGAGGCAGATGGGATCACAAAAGTATACACAGGGACTTTGTATTTATTAATTTTTAAAGCAAAGTAGTGGGTTTACAGCTGTTCATTATGTTATCTTACATGTCTGAAATATTTCATAATAATTTACAAAAGAAAAAGAGAATCAGTAAAAAACAACTGTCTTTAGAACTGACTGTTCTATTGAATAAATAACTGGAGATATTACTTAACCTAACTCTTACAAAATACCCTCCACAGATACAAACCACAACCACGAGTCGGATAGGATTCAGCACAGTAAGTATCCAGGTGGGAAGCAATATCCTCATGAATGAGGGAATCCTCTACAAAATGAATTACTACAAATGGAGAAGCAGATCTTAAGCAATAAGCATTCCTCATTTTGAACTGCATCAACATTTCTGCAATTGCATCCAGTTCCAAATAGAGTTTCTGGACTGATTCTAAGATGTTTTTCAATCCCAATCTTCCTATAATCAGCAGTGGGGTTGGTGTGGGTGAAGAACTAACAGAAAACAGATGCTGGCAATTGTATAATTTATAAACAAGATAGAAATGATATTTGCTCTAATACATTTGTCTCATGAATAGTTCTATTTCCTGTGTAATATTTTCTATCTTGTTGAAAATACATTAACATTACAGGCTACAAAATATGACAAAAGAATGCTAAAATATAAACATTCTTCTGTGCAAATGTATTGGAAAAGAACATGAAAAATATAGGCAGACACTTTAAAGTTCTATTGAGACATTTCATTTTTAATAAGTTTCTTTATGCATGTCAACAATGAACAACACTTGTATAAATTGAACTCAGATACAACTGGAACACTTCTTTGTTGCATGCTGACAAAGAACAATTTGATTAAACAGTAAATCCTTCAGAGCCTCCCTCAGAACCACTTCTCTGAGATTTACTTTTTAGGCAAAAGTTTCTAGTAATGTAAACTCTGTTATTCTTGACCCCTCTGCCTTCTCCAATATTAGATGGTGATCATATTTGGCACCCCAAAAGATTAAATCTGGTTATCAGTTTCTAAAGTATACATTTATGTAAAATTTTTCAAGATTAAAATATGGCATTCTAAACAAGGAAAAGACACCTCTGATGTAAAAATTCATAAAAATTAAGAAATTATTACATATTCACTTGCCCAGCATCTGGTAGAATCAATTAAAGATTGGAGTAAATTAGGCTGAAAGGGAAAGCACAGGGAAGAATAGACAGAGACCCTCTCTTTCTTAGACTTACTGCAATTTTTGTTGGGGAAACTAAACTATGAGGATTTTCTCATTGTTTTGTATGATTAATATTAGAAATAACAGTAAGAAAAAAAAGTAAGGTTATATTGGCAAGTGTAGGCAGTGCCAGCTCAAGCTGTTTAAGGGCTGAAAAAAATTTTGGTGTATACCAAAAATTTCACTAAAATCAAGCAATGATTCAACTAATAACAGTAAACATTATTACAAACAAAAGTTTGTGTACTGTGTGTTGTTTCACCAAGTATTTGGATCATTTTCATTTTACTGATTTCAACTCCTTCCATTTCTCAGTAGTAAATATTCTACTAGAAAGTAGGACTACTATAAGTCACTGTTAACTTTATATCAGTAGAACACATGTGCACACATGCATGCACATGCACACATATATACATGCATGCACACACATATTTTTGGTGTCTATTTCTCTAAAAGTAATTTGAAGAACATATTAGTTGATGAGGTATCATATCTGTTTTATTGCATATGGTTAAATTAAATACCATCTCTAACCAATCTTCACAAGTACCTTGCTATGATAAAGATTTGGCTTTACTGTGGGATAAGTATCACGTTTTCTATGCTTGAAGTATAATAGTATCTCCTCATTTTAACACAGAAAACCTATAACATAATACTTGTCCCTCAGCCTCAGCTTTACAATGATGCTTCAGTGTATCTTAGTAGTTTTAATACTATCTTAAATCTGAACAATTAAACTGAAGAGATTCAAAATGATACAAAATGTCAGCTAGCTTTAACTGAACAAATAGCAACATACAAGCAGCGTAACAACAGCGACACACTCCAGCCTATATAAAACCTTGAGAGGATTCTCAAATTCTTGATGGATAAGAACAAAATCCCAAGGAATCTAGCATGTGAAGATCAAAAGTTGTAATGACTTTGAGCTTAATGTTTCATGGATCTTGACTGTCACATGGTTTTGGATTTCCTTTATAAAGGAACTGGTTAACTGTTCTTTGGTAGGTCTGAATAACCTGACAAGACAGAAAAATCCATGCCTGACTTACAACTTTTGAATTCGATAAAATAAGTCAGTTGGCCTTTTCACTATACAGAATCTTTCCTTTGGAATAAATCCTGTTTCCTTGCTTGCTAAATAAAATATTCTCCCTAACTCTAGATGTCACATTTTGGTTAGCTTAGTGATCAGAAGCTCAAACTATTGAAGATGAGGTGAACTTCTACTCATTTGTAGCTACAGACTGCAAGAGCGTGTTTCAATCCTTTGATTATAAACCTGACACTTTTGCCTATCCAAATAGTATCCTCAAATGCCAAAGAATGTTGAAATCTAGACATTTGCTTATCATTTGACCCATTAGGTACCAGATTGTCAGGGTAAAACCACAACCCTAAACGAGCAAATATTAACTTTTTTTTTTTTTGAGACGGAGTCGCACTCTGTCACCCAGGCTGGAGTGCAGTGGTGTGATCTCGACTCACTGCAACCTCCACTTCCTGGGTTCAAGTGATTCTCCTGCCTCAGTCTCCTGAGTAGCTAAGACTACAGGTACACACCACCATACCCAGAACATTTTTGTATTTTTAGTAGAGACGGGCTTTTGCCGTGTTGGCCAGGCCAGTCTTGAACTCCTGATCTCAGGTGATCCACCTGCCTCGGCCTCCCAAAATGCTGGGATTATAGGCATAAGCCACTGTGCCCAGCCCCGCAAATATTAACTTTTAAGGCTCATGATCTGTCATGAGTAGTAGCTCATGGGATTGCTCAGCCATGGCAGAGTTTGTTTTGGTTTATCTACAGCTTTTCACTTAGACCTTCTTATCATAATTGCTGTCTAGGTGCAGTTTGTGACCACCTAAAAGGGCAAGCTTAACTGCCTCACAGAGGCATGAAATGCATGTCTTAGACATCAGTAAAACAGTGCTCTCACTTATAAAACTATATACACTATATAGTGTATATCATTTATAAAACTACTACTGGAACAATTATACTGCATCTTGTCTAAGAGTGGCTACTTAAGAACTATTTCTTGGTAAGTTAGAAAGCTACTTTTCGTATATAAAGTTTAACACTCTTGGGCATAATTTGGTAAAAATGTTAAAATTGCACCAGGCAGAATTTTTTCTCCCTTTTCTGAATGATATTTGACCTGCTTTCCCTTTTTCAGAAAATTTTGACATTACCTCTCCTCAAAATGAATTTTCGTTAGTCCCCTTGATGCACATCTAAATTACCTACATGGTGTTATTCTAAGGCAATAAGCCTCCCAACTTAGCAAAGAAACTCTACAAACCAAAGATCTTCAAATACACGTCTAAGTCCCCAAGCAAATCTGATAGCATACTTCAGTGGCAAAGCCAAAGCTGTATGCTGGAAGAACACTTCACGCAGACTAAAAGTCTTACTCTAAATGAGAAAGAGCTCACAGACTTGTCTTCCCCATCCCATTCAACACTATTGCTAAGGGCTCACCATGCTTTAGAACACTAACTCTAATTGGAGTCCACAAGAGAGACGATACTAGCAATCATCAGGCAACCTTTGCAACGGTGGTAGGCTTCTGCATCCTGAATGCAGAAGGTGTGTTCAAGGCATTACAAAGGCATGGAAAGCAGCTTTCTGTCAAAGACCTGGGCAGGGGCTGCATACATATTTACAAAGCTGCCATCATAGCCCAACAGACCATGCACCAACAGTTTATTTTTACCCTTATAAATAAACGTGACAGGGGAGAAAAGAAACGTAAAGAACCCAGAGTCAACAAAATCCTCAGCATGATGAAGAAAAAGGCATATAAATGTCCTTATATAGTATTTCAATGCATAGTTTAGTGTCATTTAAGACATTTAGTTTTAAAAAAATTTATAGTTTTACTCTATGGCAATCATCAAGGCTCTATGGTTATTAGTGTCATCTGAATTTTAAGACATATATTTTGTCTTAAGACATATGTTTCCTATGAGTCGCCACACCCATTCTTCTAAGGATTAATAATGGAGTAAAGTATTTGACTTTATGTCTATCCTTGTCTTATGCTATCGACATTCTAGTGAGGTTACAATGTACTGTAGGAAAGCTATGAGGAGGTAGTATATCAATCTAGGTACATTTACACGAAGTTAAAGTCCTTGGCTCACTCTCAATTTCACAAATAACATGCATGCTACGCATTTCTACCTGGCTAAGCCACCAGCACCTTTAAACTCAACATGTTTATAACCTACATTTTAATCTCTACTCATGAATCAGTTCTTTATCCTGATTTCACTATTTTTTTTTTTTGAGGCAGGGTCTCACTCCGTTGCCCAGGCTGGAGTGCAGTGGCTAGATCATGGCTCACGGTGGCGTTGACCTCTCAGGCTCAAGCAATCCTCCCGCCTCAGCCTCCTGAGCAGCTGGAACTACAGACACATGCCACCATGCCCAGCTAATTAAAAAAAAATTTTCTGTACAGATTGGGTCTCACTATGTTGCCCAGGCTGGTCTTGAACTCCTGGGCTCAAGCAATCTCCCTGCCTTGGCTTCCCAAGTAGCTGGGATTACATGAATGAGCCACCACATCCAGTCTGATTTTACTATTTTTGTTAATATCGTGATAATAGTCCTAGTTTCCAAGGTTAGGATATTTGGCATTACGCTTTCATTTTCCTTTTGCCTTATGCTCATATTCAACTACATCTTTCAGTTCTTCTGTTTTCAACACTTCTTCAATTTCTCTCTCTCTGGAAGACCAGGATAGCATAGTGATTAAGAGTACGGACTCTAAAGCCTGATTTCCTGGTCTCGAATCCTAGCTCAGAGATCGATTAACTATGGGACCTTGAGCATCTCACTAAATCTTTCTATGCTTTGGTTTCCCATCTATAAAATGGGGTTGGTACAAGGAACAAATGAGTCAATATATGTAAAGTGCTTACATATATTACATATAGTGCTGGGTACAGAAGTATTACGTAACTGTTAGAAATTATGACTGCCTCTGTTTCCAATACACTTATCTGGCCCTTCACCATCTTTTGTCTTGAGTCTCACAAAAGCCTCCTCATCGGCTTCACAAATGCTCTGTTCTCTTTTTAAACATCCCACATACAACTATGAGCTAGAACAACAGAATCTTAGGGCTTGGGAAAACTTTAAAATTCATCTGGCCAGCCCCTCACTTTGACATACAAACTTCCTACCTTTCCAATATTTTCCCAAAAGTTCAGCTATACGTCACAAAGCCAGTCAATTCTATATTTATGCAGCCATATTAGAAAGTAATTTGTTGATTTGAACTGAAATCTGCTGTCCATTTTCTTTCACCAATTAGATTTATTTGTGTCCTTTAATTCTGCCAAAAATTAGCATACCCTCTTTTCTACTGGCCAGCCTCTCAGATCATTGAAGATAGCTATTTAATCTCAATTAAATTTTTCTTCACCTAGCCACCCTTGAGTCCTACAAATGTTGCTCATGTTACATTGTTTGCTTACCCTTAACATATTGGTTACTCTTCTCTGCACAAAGCACAGCTCTGGTCACACACCACATATAAAAATATTTCATAGTTTACCAAAGTACACTGAAGTCCAAAATCCTTAGCCTAGAAATCTAAACTCTCTATAACCAAGCCCCAGTTGTTACTTTTTTGACTTTGGTTTTCATGGTTCTCCAGCTTGCATCCTTTGCTACAGACAAATTTGACTGCTAGCCCTATTCTATTTAGTAGAATCACCTTCTTTTCATGCTTTTGGGGCTCTACAATGTTTTCCCTTTCTTTTTCAAGGCCTTTCCCACAGCCTATCTCTACCTGCACAAATGATTTTTCCACTTGAAGCTTGAATGACACCTTCTTCAGGCAACAGTCCATGGTCTAAGATGCTCCAAGGCAGGGATGACCTCCTCCCCTTCTATACTATTATAGAGTTTTGTTTACACATATATTATGATTGTTATTGCATACAATCTTTTACTGTAGTTTTTATACATATGCATTATTCTTCCCAGTATATTGTAAGTTGATGAAGGCAGGAACTAGGTCTTAATCCTTTTTTTCTCTTTCACACATTTCTAGCACATAAGCACTCAATAAATATCTGTAGGATTATTTCATGAATTGATTTAACAAACATTTATTGAGTACTCTGCATAGCTCAGGGCAAACTTGAGCTTTATATACTTTGATTAAATAAATTACTGATGAACATAAAAGTATCTGAAATTTTCAGTCTGAGTGACTAGAAAAATGTTGGCATCATTGAGGGAAACCAGGAAGTCAGGATGAGTTATGTTTGGTTTTGGTTGTGTTTAATTCAAGGTGCTGGCAAAAGATGCAGAATGATAGGTATTTGCTAAGCTGGCATACGGATAGGCATTTACTAAGCTAAGATTCTATTATTGGAGCTTACAGTTGTGTGTGGGAAAGCTGCATGCTAGGTGCTAATGTGGATCAAAAAAGAGGCAGGAAAGAGGGTGGTGCTAATTCATCGGCACTTGTCTGAGATTAACATTAAATCAAAGTAACGACATAAAAAATAGTGGCTACAATGTAAGGAAACACTGTCAGTGTCCATTGACAGACAAATGGATAAAGAAAATGTAGTATATATACAATAAAATACTATTGAACCTTAAAAAAGAAGGAGATCCTGCCATTTGCTACACATGTATGAACCTGGAGGATGTTACGCTAAGTGGAATAAGCCATGCACTGAAAGGTAAATACTCTATGATCTCACTTATATGTGGAATCTTATATATATATATATATATGTATATATACACATATACATATATACACATACACATAGATATACATGTATATATGTATGTGAATATATACTCATATATGTCTATATACACATGTGTGTGTATATATATGCACACACACACACACACACAGAGTTAGGGAATAAAATAGTGGTTATGGAGTGGGGTTGGGGAGAGGAAATGGGAAGATACAGGTTAAAGGACACAAAGTAGCAGATACGCAGGATGAACAAGTCTAGAGATTTAATGTACAACATGAGGACCATAGTTAATATAATTGTACTGTATTAATAATTTTTTATTTTTTATTTCATTAAAAAGTTTTTTTAACTTTTATTTTAGATTCAGGAGGTACACATGCAGGTTTGTTACCTAAGTACATTGCATAATGCCGAGGTTTGGGGTATGAATGATCCTGTAACCCAGGCACTGAGCATACTACCCAACAGCTAGTTTTCAACCCTTCTCCCTCTCTTCCTCCCCCTATAGTAGTTCCCAGTTTCTTTTGTTGCCATCATTATGTCCCTGAGTATTCAATGTTTGGCTCCCACTTATAAGCAAGAACATGCAGTATTTGGTTTTTCTTTCCTGTGTTAGTTTGCTTAGGATAATGGCCTCCAGTTCCATCCATGTGGCTACAAAGAACAATACTTAGTTCTTTTTTTTTTTTTTTTTTCTGAGGTGGAGTCTCGCTCTGTCACCCAGGCTGGAGTGCAGTGGCACGGTCTCAGCTCACTGCAACCTCCACCTCCCGAGTTCCAGGGATTCTCCTGCATCAGTCTCCTGAGTAGCTGGGATTACAGGTGCGTGACACCACGTCCAGCTAATTTTTTTGTATTTTTAGTAGAGACATGGTTTCACCATGTTAGCTAGGATGGTCTCCATCTCCTCACCTGGTGAACCACCCACCCCAACCTCCCAAAGTGCTGGGATTACAGGCATGAGCCACTGCACCCGGCCTATTTAGTTCTTTTTTTATGGCTACATAGTATTCCATGGTACATAGGTACCACGTTTTCTTTATCCAAGCCTCCATTGATAGGCATCTAAGTTGATCTCAAGTCTCTGTTATTGTGAGTAGTTCTGTGATGAACATGCAAGTGGATGTGTCTTTTTGGTACAACAATTTGTTTTCTTTTGTATATATCCCCAGTAATGGGATTGCTTGATTGAATGGTAGTTTTGTTTTAACTTCTTTAAGAAATCTCCAAGTTGCTTTCCACAGTGGTTGAACTAATTTTCACTCCCACCAACAGTGGATAAGTGTTCCTTTTTCTTCACAGCCTCACTAGCATCTGTTATTTTTTTTAACTTTTTCGTAGCAGCCATTCTGACTTAGGTGAGATGGTATCTCACTGTGGTTTTGATTTCCATTTCTCTGATGATTACTGATGTGGAGCATTTTTTCATATGTTTGTTGGCGACTTGTATGTCTTCTTTAGAGAAGTGTCTATTCATATCTTTTGCCCATTTTTTTAAAAAAGCATTATTTTATTTTAAGTTCCGGGATGCATGTGTGGGATGTGCAGATTTGTTACATAGGTAAACAGTGCCATGGTGGTTTACTGCACCTATCAACCCATCACCTAGGTATTAAGCCCCACATGCATTAGCTATTTTTCCTGATGATCTCCCTTCCCCACACCCCAATAGTCCCCAGTGTGTGTTGATCCCCCCCATGTCCATGTGTTCTCATTGTTCAGCTACCACTTATGTACAAGAACATGCAGTATTTGGTTTTCTGTTCCTGCGTTAGTTTGCTGAGGATAATGGCTCCCAACTCCATCCATGCCCCTGCAAACGACATGATCTCATTCTTTTTTAAGGCTGCATAGTATTCCATGGTGTGTATGTACCATATTTTCTTTATCCAGTCTATCATTAATGTTTTTTGTCAACTTTAATGGGATTATTTGTTTTTTCTTTGTTCAATTGAATCAATGGATTCTTCCAATCTATGAGCATGGAATGTTTTTCCAATTGTTTGTGTTGTCTATGATTTCTCTGAGCAGTGTTTTGAAGTTCTCCTTGTAGAGATCTTTCACCTCCTTGGTTAGATGTATTCTTAAGTATTTTATTTTTTTGTGGCTACTATAAATGGGATTGTATTCTTGATTTGGCTCTCAGCTTGAACATTATTGGTATATAGAAATGCTACTTATTGAGGTGGAACAGCTCAGGTCTACAGCTCCCAGCGTGAGCGACGCAGAACATGGGTGATTTCTGCATTTCCATCTGAGATACTGGGTTCATCTCACTAGGGAGTGCCAGACAGTGGGCGCAGGACAGTGGGTGCAGCACACCGTGTGCGAGCCGAAGCAGGGCGAGGCATTGCCTCACTCGGGAAGTGCAAGGGGTCAGGGAGTTCCCTTTCCTAGTCAAAGAAAGGGGTGACAGACGGCACCTGGAAAATCGGGTCACTCCCACCCTAATACTGTGCTTTTCTGACAGGCTTAAAAAATGGCGCACCAAGAGATTATATCCCACACCTGGCTTGGAGGGTCCTACGCCCACGGAGTCTCACTGATTGCTAGCACAGCAGTCTGAGATCAAACTGCAAGACTGCAGCCACGCTGGGGGAGGGGCGCCCGCCATTGCCCAGGCTTGCTTAGGTAAACAAAGCAGCCGGGAAGCTCGAACTGGGTGGAGCCCACCACAGCTCAAGGAGGCCTGCCTGCCTCTGTAGGCTCCACCTCTGGCGGCAGGGCACAGACAAACAAAAAGAGAGCAGTAACCTCTGCAGACTTAAATGTCCCTGTCTGACAGCTTTGAAGAGACCAGTGGTTCTCCCAGCACGCAGCTGGAGATCTGAGAACGGGCAGACTGCCTCCTCAAGTGGGTCCCTGACCCCTGACCCCTGACCCCCGACCCCCGAGCAGCCTAACTGGGAGGCACCCCCCAGTAGGGGCAGACTGACATCTCACAGGGCCGGGTACTCCTCTGCGACAAAACTTCCAGAGGAACGATCAGACAGCACCATTCGCGGTTCACGAAAATCCGCTGTTCTGCAGCCACTGCTGCCGGTACCCAGGCAAACAGGGTCTGGAGTGGACCTCTAGCAAACTCCAACAGACCTGCAGCTGAGGGTCCTGTCTGTTAGAAGGAAAACTAACAAACAGAAAGGACATCCACACCGAAAACCCATCTGTACATCACCATCATCAAAGACCAAAAGTAGATAAAACCACAAAGATGGGGAAAAAACAGAGCAGAAAAACTGGAAACTCTAAAAAGCAGAGTGCCTCTCCTCCTCCAAAGGAACGCAGCTCCTCACCAGCAACGGAACAAAGCTGGATGGAGAATGACTTTGACGAGTTGAGAGAAGAAGGCTTCAGACGATCAAACTACCCTGAGCTACAGGAGGAAATTAAAACCAAAGGCAAAGAAGTTGAAAACTTTGAAAAAAATTTAGACGAATGTGTAACTAGAATAACCAATACAGAGAAGTGCTGAAAGGAGCTGATGGAGCTGAAAGCCAAGGCTCGAGAACTACGTGAAGAATGCAAAAGCCTCAGGAGCCGATGCGATCACCTGGAAGAAAGGGTATCAGTGATGGAAGATGAAATGAATGAAATGAAGCGAGAAGGGAAGTTTAGAGAAAAAAGAATAAAAAGAAACGAACAAAGCCTCCAAGAAATATGGGACTATGTGAAAAGACCAAATCTACGTCTGATTGGTGTACCTGAAAGTGACGGGGAGAATGGAACCAAGTTGGAAAATGCTCTGCAGGATATTATCCAGGAGAACTTCCCCAATCTAGCAAGGCAGGCCAACATTCAGATTCAGGAAATACAGAGAATGCCACAAAGATACTCCTCGAGAAGAGCAACTCCAAGACACATAATTGTCAGATTCACCAAAGTTGAAATGAAGGAAAAAATGTTAAGGGCAGCCAGAGAGAAAGGGCGGGTTACCCACAAAGGGAAGCCCATCAGACTAACAGCGGATCTCTCGGCAGAAACTCTACAAGCCAGAAGAGAGTGGGGGCCAATATTCAACATTCTTAAAGAAAAGAATTTTCAACCCAGAATTTCATATCCAGCCAAACTAAGCTTCACAAGTGAAGGAAAAATAAAATACTTTACAGACAAGCAAATGCTGAGAGATTTTGTCACCACCAGGTCTGCCCTAAAAGAGCTCCTGAAGGAAGCACTAAACATGGAAAGGAACAACCAGCACCAGCCACTGCAAAATCATGCCAAATTGTAAAGACCATCGAGGCTAGGAAGAAACCGCATCAACTAACGAGGAAAATCACCAGCTAACATCATAATGACAGGATCAAATTCACACATAACAGTATTAACTTTAAATGTAAATGGACTGAATGCTCCAATTAAAAGACACAGACTGGCAAATTGGATAAAGAGTCAAGACTCATCAGTGTGCTTTATTCAGGACACCCCTCTCATGTGCAGAGACACACATAGGCTCAAAATAAAAGGATGGAAGAAGATCTACCAAGCAAATGGAAAACAAAAAAAGGCAGGGGTTGCAATCCTAGTCTCTGATAAAACAGACTTTAAACCAACAAAGATCAAAAGAGACAAAGAAGGCCATTACATAATGGTAAAGGGATCAATTCAACAAGAAGAGCTAACTATCCTAAATATATATGCACCCAATACAGGAGCACCCAGATTCATAAAGCAAGTCCTGAGTGACCTACAAAGAGACTTAGACTCCCACACATTAATAATGGGAGACTTTAACACCCCACTGTCAACATTAGACAGATCAACAAGACAGAGAGTCAACAAGCATACCCAGCAATTGAACTCAGCTCTGCACCAAGCGGACTTAATAGACATCTACAGAACTCTCCACTCCAAATCAACAGAATATACATTTTTTTCAGCACCACACCACACCTATTCCAAAATTGACCACATAGTTGGAAGTAAAGCACTCCTCAGCAAATGTAAAAGATCAGAAATTATAACAAACTGCCTCTCAGACCACAGTGCAATCAAACTAGAACTCAGGATTAAGAAACTCACTCAAAACCTCTCAACTACATGGAAACTGAACAACCTGCTCCTGAATGACTACTGGGTACATAACGAAATGAAGGCAGAAATAAAGATGTTCTTTGAAACCAACGAGAACAAAGACACAACATACCAGAATCTCTGGGACATATTCAAAGCAGTGTGTAGACGGAAATTTATAGCACTAAATGCCCACAAGAGAAAGCAGGAAAGATCTAAAATTGGCACCCTAACATCACAATTAAAAGAACTAGAAAAGCAAGAGCAAACACATTCAAAAGCTAGCAGAAGGCAAGAAATAACTAAAATCAGAGCAGAACTGAAGGAAATAGAGACACAAAAAACCCTTCAAAAAATTAATGAATCCAGGAGCTGGTGTTTTGAAAGGATCAACAAAACTGATAGACCGCTAGCAAGACTAATAAAGAAGAAAAGACAGAAGAATCAAATACACTCAATAAAAAATGATAAAGGGGATATCACCACCGATCCCACAGAAATACAAACTACCGTCAGAGAATACTACAAATACCTCTACACAAATAAACTAGAAAATCTAGAAGAAATGGATAAATTCCTCGACACATACACCCTCCCAAGACTAAACCAGGAAGAAGTTGAATCTCTGAATAGACGAATAACAGGCTCTGAAATTGTGGCAATAACCAATAGCTTACCAACCAAAAAGAGTCCAGGACCAGATGGATTCACAGCCGAATTCTACCAGAGGTACAAGGAGGAACTGGTACCATTCCTTCTGAAACTATTCCAATCAATAGAAAAAGAGGGAATCCTCCCTAACTCATTTTATGAGGCCAGCATCATCCTGATACCAAAGCCGGGCAGACACACAACAGAAAAAGAGAATTTTAGACCAATATCCTTGATGAACATTGATGCAAAAATCCTCAATAAAATACTGGCAAACCGAATCCAGCAGCACATCAAAAAGCTTATCCACCATGATCAAGTGGGCTTCATCCCTGGGATGCAAGGCTGGTTCAATATACGCAAATCAATAAATGTAATCCAGCTATAAACAGAACCAAAGACAAAAACCACATGATTATCTCAATAGATGCAGAAAAGGCCTTTGACAAAATTCAACAACCCTTCATGATAAAATCTCTCAATAAATTAGGTATTGATGGGACGTATCTCAAAATAATAAGAGCTATCTATGACAAACCCACAGCCAATATCATACTGAATGGGCAAAACCTGGAAGCATTCCCTTTGAAAACTGGCACAAGAGAGGGATGCCCTCTCTCACCACTCCTATTCAACATAGTGTTGGAAGTTCTGGCCAGGGCAATTAGGCAGGAGAAGGAAATAAAGGGTATTCAATTAGGAAAAGAGGAAGTCAAATTGTCCCTGTTTGAAGATGACATGATTGTATATTTAGAAAACCCCATCGTCTCAGCCCAAAATCTCCTTAAGCTGATAAGCAACTTCAGCAAAGTCTCAGGATACAAAATCAATGTACAAAAATCACAAGCATTCTTATACACCAATAACAGACAAACAGAGAGCCAAATCATGAGTGAACTCCCATTCACAATTGCTTCAAAGAGAATAAAATACCTTGGAATCCAAGTTACAAGGGACGTGAAGGACCTCTTCAAGGAGAACTACAAACCACTGCTCAATGAAATAAAAGAGGATACAAACAAATGGAAGAACATTCCATGCTCATGGGTAGGAAGAATCAATATCGTGAAAATGGCCATACTGCCCAAGGTAATTTATAGATTCAATGCCATCTCCATCAAGCTACCAATGACTTTCTTCACACAATTGGAAAAAACTACTTTAAAGTTCATATGGAACCAAAAAAGAGCCTGCATCACCAAGTCAATCCTAAGCCAAAAGAACAAAGCTGGAGGCATCACGCTACCTGACTTCAAACTATACTACAAGGCTACAGTAACCAAAACAGCACGGTACTGGTACCAAAACAGAGATATTGACCAATGGAACAGAACAGAGCCCTCAGAAATAATGCCGCATATCTACGACTATCTGATCTTTGACAAACCTGACAAAAACAAGAAATGGGGAAAGGATTCCCTATTTAATAAATGGTGCTGGGAAAACTGGCTAGCCATATGTAGAAAGCTGAAACTGGATCCCTTCCTTCCACCTTATACAAAAATTAATTCAAGATGGATTAAAGACTTAAACGTTAGACCTAAAACCATAAAAACCCTAGAAGAAAACCTAGGCATTACCATTCAGGACATAGGCATGGGCAAGGACTTCATGTCTAAAACACCAAAAGCAATGGCAACAAAAGCCAAAATTGACAAATGGGATCTAATTAAACTAAAGAGCTTCTGCACAGCAAAAGAAACTACCATCAGAGTGAACAGGCAATCTACAAAATGGGAGAAAATTTTCGCAACCTACTCATCTGACAAAGGGCTAATATCCAGAATCTACAATGAACTCAAACAAATTTACAAGAAAAGAACAAACAGCCCCATCAAAAAGTGGGCAAAGGACATGAACAGACACTTCTCAAAAGAAGACATTTATGCAGCCAAAAGACACATGAAAAAATGCTCACCATCACTGGCTATCAGAGAAATGCAAATCAAAACCACAATGAGATACCATCCCACAGCAGTTAGAATGGCAATCACTAAAAAGTCAGGAAACAACAGGTGTTGGAGAGGATGTGGAGAAATAGGAACACTTTTACACTGTTGGTGGGACTGTAAACTAGTTCAACCATTGTGGAAGTTAGATTTCCTCAGGGATCTAGAACTAGAAATACCATTTGACCCAGCCATCCCATTACTGGGTATATACCCAAAGGACTATAAATCATGCTGCTATAAAGACACATGCACACGTATGTTTATTGTGGCACTATTCACAATAGCAAAGACTTGGAACCAACCCAAATGTCCAACGATAGGCTGGATTAAAAAAACGTGGCACATATACACCATGGAATACTATGCAGCCATAAAAAATGATGAGTTCATGTCCTTTGTAGGGACATGGATGAAATTGGAAATCATCATTCTCAGTAAGCTATGGCAAGGACAAAAAACCAAACACTGCATATTCTCACTCATAGGTGGGAATTGAACAATGAGAACACATGGACACAAGAAGGGGAACATCACACTCTGGGGACTGTTGTGGGGTGGGGGGAGTGGGGAGGGATAGCTTTAGGAGATATACCTAATGCTAAATGACGAGTTAATGGGTGCAGCACACCAGCATGGCACATGTATACATATGTAACTAACCTGCACATTGTGCACATGTACCCTAAAACTTAAACTATTATAATAATAAAATAAAAATAAAAAAAAGAAATGCTATTTATTTTTGTACATTGATCTGTGTATCCTGAAACTTTACTGAAGTCCTGTATCAGTTCCAGGAGCCTTTTGGCAGAGTCTTTAGGGCTTTCTAGGTATAGAATCATAACATTCACGAAGACAGATAGTCTGAGTTCCTCTCTTCCTATTTGGATGCCTTTTATTTCTTTCTCTTGCCTAATTGCTGTGGCTAGCACTTATAGTACTATGTTAAATAGGAGTGGTGAGAGTGGGCATCCTTGTCTTGTTACAGTTCTCAAGGGGAATGCTTCCAGTTTTTGCCTGTTCAGTATGATGTTGGCTGTGAGTTTGTCACAGATCGCTTTTATTATTCTGATGTATGTTCCTTTGATGCCTAGTTTCTTGAGGGGTTTTTTTTTTTATCATGAAGGTATTTTGGAGTTTATGAAAAGCTTTTTCCACATCTATTGAGATGGTCATATGACTTTTTTTTAAGATGATTCACATCTATTGATTTGTATATGTTGAATCACTCTTACATCCCAGGGATGAAGCCTACTTGATTGTGGTGCACTAGCTTTTTGATGTACTGATGGATTCAGTTTGCTAGTATTTTGTTGGGAATTTTTGCATCTATGTTCAACAGGGATACTGGCCTGTAGTTTTTTGTTGTTGTTGTTGTATCTTTGCCAGGTTTTGGTACCAGGGTGATGTTGCCTTCATAGAATTAGTTAGGGAGGAGTCACTTTCCTCAATTTTTTGGAATAGTTTCAGTAGAATTGGTACCAGCTCTTCTTTGTACACTGGTAGAATTTGGCTGTGAATCCATCTGTTTGGGGCTCTTCTGGTTGCTGGATTTTTTATTACTACTTCAATTTTGGAACTTGATATTCATCTGTTCAGGCTTTCAATTTCTTCCTTGTTCAATCTTGGGAGGTTATGTTTTTCCAGTAATTTATCCATTTCCTCTAGATTTTCTAGTTTGTGTGAGTAGAAGTGTTAATAATAGTCTCTGAGGATCTTTTGTATTTCTATGGGATTGGTTGTAATGTTATCTTTGTTATTTCTGATTGTGCTTATTTGGCTCTTCTCCCTTTTTTATTTTTTAATCTAGCTAGTGGTGTATCCATCTTTTTTATCCTTTCAAATAACTAACTTTTGGTTTTGTTAATTCTTTGCTTGGATTTTTGAGTTTAATTTATTCAGTTCTGCTCTGATTTTAGTCATTTATTTTCCTCTGGTAGCTTTGGGGCTAGTTTGTTCTTGTTTTCTATTTCCTCTAGGTGTGAAGTTAGATCATTAATTTGAGATGTAACTTTTTGAGGTAGGCATTCAGCGCTATAAACTTTCCTCTTAACATAGCTTTTGCTGCATCTTAGAGATTTGGGTATGTCCTGTCTCTGCTTTCATTTATTTCAATTTTTTTTTAAATTTCTGCTTTAATTTCATTGTTTACACAAAAGTCATTCAGGAGCAAGTTGTTTAACTTTGACATAACTGTGCAGTTTTGAGAGATCTTCTCGGTATTGATTTCTATTTTTATTCCACTGTGGTCCAAGAGTATGGTGGTATGATTGCAATTTTTCTGAATTTATTGAGATTTACTTTAAGGCTGAGCATATGTTTCCTCTTGGAGTATGTTCCATGTGCAGATGAGAAGAATGAATTTTGTGTTTTTGATGGGTAGAGTATTCTGTAGACGTCTACTAGGTCCAATTGGTTGAGTGTCTAAGCTAAGTTCAGAATTTGTTAGTTTTCTGTCTCAATTATCTGTTTAATGTTGTCAGTGGGGTGTTGAACAACCATACTATTATTGTGTAGCTGCCTAAGTCTTTTAATAATTCTAGAAGTACTTGTTTTATGAATCTGGGTGCCCCAATGTTGGGTGTGTGTATATTTATGATAGTTAAGTCTTGCTGAATTGGACCCTTTATCATTATGTAATGACCTTCATTGTCTTTATTTACTGTCGTTGGCTTAAAGTCTGTTTTATCTGATATAAGAATAGTGACCCCTGCTCTTTTTTGTTTTCTATTTGCATGGTAGATCTTTCTCCAACCCTTAACCTTGAGCTTCTGGGTGTCATTATGTGTGAGATGAGTCTCTTAAAGACAGCAGATGGATGGGTCTTGTTTTTTTATGGATGGGTCTTGTTTTTTTATCCAACTTGTGACTCTGTGTCTTTTAAGTGGGGGCATGTAGACCATTCATATTCAAGGTAAATATTGACATGTGAGGTTTTGATCCTATCCTGAAGCTGTTAACTGGTTGCTTTGTAGTTTCTATTGTGTACTTGCTTTATAGGGTATGTGGGCTATGTACTGGAGGGTGTTTGTGTGGCAGCAGGTATTGTTCTTTCATTGCTGTGCTCCTTAAGGAGCTCTTTTAAGGCTGGTCTAGTGGTAACACATTCCCTCAGTGCTTGCTTGTCAGGAAAAGTTTTTATTTCTCCTTCACTTATGAAGCATAGTTTTGTGGGATATGAAATTATTGGTTGGAATTTCTTTTCTTTAAGAATGCTGAAAACAGGCCCCTAATCTCTCCTGGCTTGTAAGATTTCTGCTGATAAGTCTACTGTTAGCTTGATGGAGTTCTCTATGTAAGTAATCTGACCTTTTACTCTGGCTGCTTTTAAGATTTTTTTCTTTAGCACTGACCTTGGATAGTCTGCGGACTACATGCATTGGTGATGTTCATTCTGTATAGTATTTCTCAAGTGTTTTCTGCTTTTCTTATATCTGGATGCAAACCTTTCTAGCAAGATTAAAGAAATATTTTTGAATTATTCCCTCAAATGTTTTCCAGGTTTTTGCTTTTTCTCCTCCTCTCCCAGAATGCCAAAAATTCACATTTTGGTTGCTATATATAATCCCATATTTCTCAAATACTTTGTTCATTTTTTTATCATTCTTTTTTATTTATTTTGTCAGACTGGCATAGTTCAAAAGACTGGTCTCCAAGCTTGGAAATTCTTTCTTCGGCTTGGTCTAGTCTATTAATAAAGCTTTCAATTGTATTTGAATTTCAACTGTATTTTGAAATTACTTGAGTGTGTTTTCAATTCCAGAAGCTTTGATTGATTTCTGTTTAGCATATTAATCTCTTCCTTTATTTCCTGGATTGCTTTAGAAGTTTCTTTGTGTTGATTTTCAACCTTGTCTTGGATCTCATTGAGCTTCTTTGTAATTGTGCTTTGAATTCTTTACCTGTAATTTCTGAATTTCTGTTTTGGTTAGGAACCATTGCTGGACTTGCTAGTGTGATCCTTTGAAGCTGTTGCTACATTCAGATTTTCATGGTGCCAAAACTCTTGTGCTGGTTCCTTCTCATCTGGAGATGTTGGCACTTCTAATTTTTGTAATTATTTCCTTGCCAGTAGGTTTTTTCTTCATCATTCTTTACCTATAATATTATTGGTTTTTTTTTTTTTTGAGACAGAGTATTGCTCTGTCACCCAGGCTAGAGTGTAGTAGTACAATCTCAGCTCACTGCAATCTCTGCCTCCCAGGTTCAAGCTATTCTCCTGCCTCAGCCTCCTGAATAGCTGAGACTACAGGTGTGTGCCACTACGTCCAGCTAATTTTTATATTTTTAGTAGAGATGCGGTTTCCCATGTTGGCCAGGCTGGTCTTGAACTCTTGACCTCAGGTGATCTGCTCCCCACCCCCCCGCTCCCCTTGGCCTCCCAAAGTGCTGGGATTATAGGCGTGAGCCACCATGCCCAGGCCTTACTGTTTTTTTTTTTTTTTTTGGTTTGTTTAATTTCCCTTTCCTTTTCTCCCCCTCCCTAGGGGGTGTGACTGCAGAGAATGCTGGGTATGGGCTGTCTTTTGGCTTTGTTTCTATAGCTCTATGCACTTCTCTTAGCAGGTTTTATAGTTAGACCTACAAGCCAGTAGATGGTGCTTGTAGGTAAGAGCTAGCTACAGCTAATGTGGCTGCATATATATTTGATCCTTGCTTACTGGTAGAAACTCTCTGTTCTCTCAGGCAATGGACTGATTCATGCAGTGCAGAGTGCTCTGAACTCTGCTCAGCCCTAGGGCTGTGGGGGACAAGATGAATGGGGCCAGACTAGGCAGGTCCACCTACAGATCTTCCAATGTCAGGCACAAGCACCAGTGCCAAGTGATAATCCAGTGGGCAGCCACCAGGTGAATAGGTGCTTTGAATGCCTGGAGATCTCCCTGGGCATGTAGCAGAGAGGGCCTCCCTGCACCAAGATCTCTGCACAGGAAGGATGGGGCAAGTCAGGATGCCAATCCAGGTGAGTTGGTGCTCCAAATGCCTGGAGATCTGCCTGGGCTTAGAGTAGAGAGAGCCTCACTACACCATGATCTGTGCCCAGAAAGGGTGCAGCAGCTCATGGTGCTGAACCAGGCAAACAGTTGCTTTGAATGCCTGGAGATCTGCCTTGGTGTGGAGCGGAAGGGGCCCTGCGGCACCTCAATTTATGTCCGTGAAGGGTGAGGCGGCTCAGGCTGCTAGTCTAGGCAAGCAGGTGCTCTAAATGCCTAGATTTCTGCCTGGGCATGGGGCAGAGAGGGCCCTACTGGACCAAAATCTATGTCCAGGAAGGGTGGAGCAGCTCAGGCTTCTGGTCCAAGTAAGTGAATGTTCTAAGTACCTGAATTTCTGCCTGGGGTGGAGTGGAGAGGGCTCTGCTGCACCATGACCTCAGGGGAGCAGGCTCGGGTGCTTAGCAATGGCATACACAGACCAGATGCAGGTTGCCAAGCTGGCCCTGGCTGCAGATCTCACTTCCCAAGGGAAACTGCAGTTCCCCTACCAATCCGGGCTTGCAGTCGGGGAGAGCACAATTCCAGTGCCTTCTGCTGAGGTGCTTTCTGTAGTTCTGGCTGTGGAGGCCCCTACCCTACTCCAGAGCAGGTGTTCCAATCTCTGGCCTGAGGCTAAAATGCTTGTGTGGCCACACTTCTAGGTTGCCAAGCAATGGCTGATTTTGTATGCACCCAGATTAAAAATGGCATCTTGCTCTCATTCTTGAGTCTGGGAAAATATCTGCAGCTTTTCCTGGTATCTTTCTCTCACAGCATCTCCAAGCCTCTTTCTAAGTTAGCTCTAGGGCTTGGGCAAAACAAAGTGCTTTCCCTTGGCCTAGGTTGTTCAGATCCACTGTGGAAAAGTGAATCACAGAGGGAAGCTCTCTGCCCCCTTGTGTACTTGGGCTTCACTCACTTTTATCAGCTGGATGACATCATGGGGGCTGTTTGCCAGCATTCACCTCCCTGGGATCTGGAGTGTCCTTCACAATTCCCAGAATAATGCTTTTTTAACTTAAAAAAAATCTTCTCATGTCAGAGGAGAGTGGACCCCAGGCTGGGAGAGAAATGTCTTAGTCACCTTGGGTTGCAATAGCCAAATACCATAGAGTGGGTGGCTGAAACAGCAGAAAGTTATTTCTGACAATTCTGAAGGCTAAAGTCCAAGATCAAGGTGCAACATGGTCAGGTTCTGGTGAGGTCCCTCTTCCAGATTGTGGATGGCTGACTTCTCACTGGGTCCTCCAGGATTTTTTTAAATAGATAGATTTTAGCTGCTCTTGTCACAAAAAGTAACATGAGATGATAGATATTTTAATTTCTTTCACGATAGTAACCATTCTCCTATCTATGTGCATCCCATAATATCATGTTGTAAACCTCAAATATATACAATAAAATTATTACATAGTCCACAAAACTAATGACTATGAACAAAGTCAATCTTTTCTCATGTACTTGGAAAACTCCTAAATTTCTCTGTTTGATACGCAAAAGTAAACATTTGAATCTCTGTTTTCATTCATATCTCCATTCAGTGAGGACTTCTATAGAATCACTGGTTTGAAAGGCCTAGAATGTCAAGATAGTTAATTCTTTTTGAGGCTTCAAAGGTCAGTTCTCATACGTTATAACCTCCTGGCCACTTGCAATCTATCAATAAACACAGACAAATGTCCTTGCTCTTTTGAAGGACAAAAGTGTTGTACTCCTTTGTGGTTTGGTTTCTAACTTTTAAGAGCACCAAGAGCAGTCCAAATTCAAAGGAAAGAAGCAGCTTCCTCCCACTCTGTTGTCATTTATCTTCCTGGGAAGTTTCTTTGCAGAGTTTTTGTGCATCTCTGAGCCAATTACCACAAGAAAACAAAATGACCTTTAAATTAAAGCAATATGAGTATACTTGAAATTTGCAGTGAGAATAGATCTTAAGTGTTTTTGCCACATACACACACACACAAAAGTAACTATGTGAGGTGATGGATGAGTTAATTAACTTGATTGTGGTAATAACTTCACAATGCATATGTATAAAATCATCACTGTGTACATCTTAAATGTATACAATTTTATTTGTTAATTATGTCTCAACGAAGCTAGAGTAAAAAAGAAGAAAGGAAACAATTTGAAATGCAAATGATTGACTAATAATTTCCAATTATGTAAAATATTCTTTTGTAAGAAATATGAATACTCACTTGACAATTGTAGACTATAGCCACAAATAAAAACAAATATATTGATCATTTATATTAAAAATGAAAATATACCCTTAATCTTTTTCTTCTTAGCATCTAAGTTTAGACTGTGGTTTACTTGGTCGGCTCTTATAAAAAGAAATAAAAGCCAAAACTCTTATTTAAGTTTTAATACATTCAACCACATTTCAGATTTTCCTTAACAAGCCTAAATATTAAAACCGCTTTTAAAGATGAGTATATAAAATAAACAAATCATCTTTATCATGAAAAGCACTCCGATTATACTTTCCTTGCATTTTAAAATGATGACCCTTTTAGAATTATCCAAACCCTGTAACTGTCACATTCTTAACTTTCCACTTTTTAATAAAAATGATTTCCATAAAGATTAGAAATTAATCTGACCTGACTCTGAAAACTAATATAGTTTAGCACGGGAAGTTGTAAAAATTCACCTATCTAGGTTTAATAAAGAAAGTTTTTTCAATTTAAATATGCATTGCATTTAATAAGCTTGCATGATAATTTCAACAATGTTCATGGGTTCTTTAAATTACCTTCCTGCTGTGTCCAGGAAACAATCCAATTTTATTTTTAAGCAACTGAATTAAGAAAAGCTTTCAAAATCACAAAGCGATTTCTGAATGACACAAAATGAAATGATTAGAAGCCAGCCAATCAGATTGCTCTGATGGCTGACTTAAGAGAAAAAAAATTGTTTGCCTATATTTCTGTAAACCCCAAATATATGAGTTTTTGGATACACCTAAATGTTTGACTCTTAGATATCTTCTATCCAAACATTTGTCATTGTGAGGATCAGCATTCCATCCTTTTTTCCTTCCTTTCGACTTTTCATTCACACGAGTTAAACATGGTGCTAACTGGCAGAATACAACAACAAAGACAGATATGGCCCCTGCCTTTATGGAGCATAAAATCTATTGCATACATACTCAAAGAAATGTGGAACTACAAATTGAGAAAAGTACTATGAAGGAGCAATGCAGAGTGCAATGGGAGACTATCACAGGGTGACCTAATTTAATTTGAAGGTGTCAGGATTTTGACCATTTTTAGGCATTGGCATTTAAGTTGAAAACTACAGGATGAATGGGCAAACGTATGTGGTGATGGGGAAATGAAATAGATAATATGTGTCGTAAGGAGAGTAAGAGAGAGAGGCAGAATGAATGGTATGAGATGGGGCTGGACAAGCAGAGGTCAGAGAATTCAGGCCTTTGTAGGCCTTGCTAAAATTTTGGACTTTATTATAGTAGCAATTGAAAAACCCTGAAAGGTAGTAGAGAGTAACAAAAATCATATTTGCCTTACAAAGATCTCTTTGGATATAATATAGAGAATGGAGTAGAAGGAAGAAGAGGATATATAAGTGGCCAAAAACATATGAAAAAATGCTCAACATCACTAATGACAAAGGAAATGCAAATCAAAACCACAATGTAATACCACCTTACTCCTGCAAGAATGGCCATAATTTTAAAAATCAAAAATATCATAGATTTTGGCATAGATGTAGTGAAAAGGAACCCTTTTACACTGCTGGTGGGAATGTAAAGTAGTACAACCCTATGGAAAACAGTGTGTAGATTCCTTAAAGAACTAAAAGTAGATCTACCATTTGATCCAGTAATCCCACTCCTGGATATATACCCAGAAGAAAAGATGTCATTATATGGAAAAAGACACTTGCACATGCATGTCGATAGTAGCACAATGTGCAATTGCAAAAATATGAAACCAGCCCAAATGTCCATCAATCAACAAGAGGATAAAGAAAATGTGGTATATAAATACCATGGAATAATACTCAGCCATAAAAAGGAACAAAGTAATGTCATTCACAGCAACCTGGATGGAGGTGGAGACCATTATTCTAAGTGAAGTAACTTCAGGAATGGAAAACCGAACATTGCATGTTCTCTTATAAGTGGGAGCTAAGATATGAGGATGCAAAGGCATAAGAATGATATAACGGAGTATGGGGACTTGAGGGGAAGGGTGGGAGAGGGATAGAGGATGGAAGATGGGTGATAAAAGACTACACATTGGGTACAGTGTACACTGCTTGGGTGACGAGTGCACCAAAATATCAGAAATCACCGCTAAAGAACTTACCCATGTAACCAAACACCACCTCCTCCCCCCAAACCTATTGAAATAAGAAAAAGAACCCTATCTCTCACCATGTACAAAGATCAAATCAAAATGGATTAGAGACTTAAATCTAAGACCTCAAACTATGAAACTACTACAAGACATAATTGGGGGAAATCTGCAGGACACTGATTTGGGCAAAAAGTTGTTGAATAATACCCCACAAGCATAGGCAACCAAAGCAAAAATGGACAAATGGAATGACATAAAGTTAAAAAGCTTCTGCACATGAAAGAAAACAATCAACAAAGTGAAGAAACAACCCACAGAATGGGAGAAAATATTTGCAAAGTACTCATCTCACAAGGGATTAATAACCAGAATATATAAGGAGCTCAAACAACTCCATAGGATAAAACCTAATAATCTGATCAAAAGATGGGCAAAATATTTGAATAGACATGTCTCAAAAGAAGACATACAAATGGCAACCAGGTATATGAAAAGGCACTCAACATCACTTATCATCAGAGAAATGCAAATCAAAACTGTAATGAGAAATCATCTAACCCCAGTTAAAATGGCATACATCCAAAAGACAGATAATAACAAATGCTAGTGAGGATATGGACAAAAGGGAACCCTAGCACACTGTTGGTGGGAAGGTAAATTAGTACAACCACTATGGAGAACAGTTTTGAGAACAGTCAGTTTTTATAAAACTAAAAATGGAGCTACCATATGATCCAGGAATCCCACTGCCGGATATATATCCCAAAGAAAGGAAATGAGTATATCAAAGAGAAATCTGCACCCCTATGTTTGTTGCAGCACTGTTCACAATAGCTAAGATTTGGAAGCAACCTAAGTTGTCCATCAACAGATGAATGGATAAAGAAAATGTGGTACATATACACAATGGAGTAGTATTCAGCCATAAAAAAGAATGATATCCTGTCATTTGCAACAACATGGAGGGAACTGGAGATCATTATGATAAGTGAAATAAGCCAGGAACAGAAAGACAAACATTGCACTTACTCACTTATTTGTAGGAACTAAAAATCAAAACAACTGAACTCATGTGGACAGGGAGTAGAAGGATGGTTACCAGAGGCTGGGAAGGGTAGTGGGGTTTGGCTGAATGGTGTGGGAGGGAGATGGGGATGGTTAGTGGGTACAAAATAATAGAAAGAATGAATAAGACCTACTATTTGATAGCACAACAGGGTGACAATAGTCAATAGTAAATTAATTGTACATTTAAAAATAACTAAAAGAGTATAATTGGATTGTTTGTAACACAAAAGATAAATGCTTGAGATAATGGATACCTCATTTACTCTGATGTGATTATTATACACTGCATGCCTGTATCAAGATATCTTTTGCACCCCATAAATATATGCACCTACTTAGGATGTATGTGTAGCAAACAACATAGTATATATAGGGTTCAGTGCTATCCAAGGTTTCAGACATCCACTGGGAATCTTGAAACACATCCCCCAGTGGATAATGGGGACTACTGTATGCAAAATATTTTTATGAAGTAGAATTACAAGACTTGGTGACTGATTAGATAAAGAGTGCAAAGGATATGGAAAAGCCATGCATCATGTCTTAGTTTGGCATGTGCAACTCTCTGGGTGTTTACGCTATTTCTTATCAATATAGGGACTGCTGAAGGATGAGTTCAGCTTTAGACCTGTTAACCTGAGGTGCCTGTAGAAAATTCAACTAAAAGTGGCAAGAAGGCAGATGGATCTATGGGTCTGGAATTAGGAAGAGGTTTCACGGGCAGAGATTAAATTTTTAAGTCACCAGTAAAAATGGTCATGGAAACCAAGGGAATTTGTGATGAGTGTGATGAGAAATGAATGGGGCCTAAGATTGTGGGACTTTAACAATTAAAGGTCAAGTGGAGGAAGAGATCCAGCAAAAGAGAGAAGGATTTTCTATAGATGTAAAAGAAAAATCAAGAGAATGTAGTATCACAGAAACCAGTGAAAGAGAGTTTTCCGTGATTAGGAGTAGTTAAGTATCCCAAATGGTACTGTAAGTCAAGTAGGGTGAACATTAAAAAGTGTCTGTCATATTTAGTAAAATGGTGATTACTGGTAACATAGTGACAGCTGTTTTAGTGGAGTGATTGGGGGTAGAAGCCAGAATGAAATAGGTTAACAAGTGAGTGGAGTAAATATATAAAGGATAAGGGGATCTTGATTTTACATTGTCAGAGAAGAGAGTTACAAATATGAAAAAGGAGAAAACAAGAATGAACCCTGTGGTGTTGAACTGGAGTTGGAGGTAATAATGGAAACTCATGGTTTTCTCTAGATAGATAGATGATATATAAATAGATAAAAAGGTGAATATTGATAGAAATTAGTATGTGTATATATATGTGTGTGTGTGTATATATATATATAAATGTATGTGTATATTTCCTACCTCTGTTCACCATGAGGGCCTGGGAATAGCAATACCCCAATAGCAATGAACACACCTAGTGCCGAGAACAGAACTTGGCTTCTAAATACCACTCCGAGAAAAGAAATTAGCCTCCTTAGAGAAATGTCTGATTCCAGGCACAGGGCAGGGAAAGTGCAAGGTGAGACTGGAATATCCTATTGAGACAAAAAGTGCTCAGAGAAAGATGAGGACATGTCAAAAACATGCAAAGTCCACCTTGAAGTGGCAGTCAGTCATTGTTTACAAAACAATTTGAGCATCAAAATAAACAGAAATAGCAAGAAACTATAATTCATTGAATAATATGAAAAATCCTGAGTTATCACAGGTATGAATAAATGAATTCATAAATTGAAAGTTTGATGAGCAATACATAGCTTCAAAGTACCTCCTCACAAAACACTTCTTAATTACAAGTGCATATGGGGTGAGTACAGTGGAGAAGCCTGGAAGATACCATATTAATTAAATGATCAAAGTTAACATTACCAGTAGTGGGCCAAATAAATAATGGGTACCACCTGATAGGATATAATGCAAACACAACATTAATCCTATGATATTCTTGCCAAAGATGTACAACCCAAATCTAAGTATGAGGAAACATCAGAAAACTCCCAAATTGAGGGGCTTTGTATAAAATAACCAGCATGTAATCTTTAGGAGTATCAGTCATGACAGTTAAGGAAAGATTGAGATAATCTTCCAACCTGAAGGAGACTAGAGGGCATGACAACTAAAATGTAGTGCTTTATTCTGAACCAGTTCGTTTTGCTATAAGGGATGTTGCTGGGATATGTGATGAAATATGAATAGAATCTAAGCATTAGACATTAGTAATGTATGAATGTTAATTTCCTATTTTCTATAGCTGTATTGTGGTTATGTAGAATAATGCCTTTAATTTTAGGAAATACACAATAAAGAATTTGGGAGAAAAGGGTCCACAACTTATTCTTGAGTGTTTCAGGGGAAAGTTATTTGTACTGTACTTTCACTTTTCAGTAAGCTTGTGATTGTTACCAAATAAAAAGTAAAGGGTGAATGGAAGGTAAGAAAGTGGAGAAGTTGAAGTTGAAGTTGAAACATTAAAGAAGGCAAGAGATAATTAACTAGCTAGAGGAGAACATGGGATTCAAAAAGGAATTTCTTTTTCAAGTGGGAGAGACAAAACCATGTTTAAAAGCTCTTGAGAAGGATCTAGTAGAAACTTTGGAGTCAAACTTACGTGTGAGAGAAAGTGGGAGAAAAGTGGGATCCAGAGCACTGGTGAAGGGACTGACCTTTCACAGGACTCTTCCAGGACTGTAATGGGAGGAAGAAAGAGAGCCTGGGTGCAGATCCAACCTGATTTCAGACTTGATGGCAGGAAATTGAGGGAGTTCTCATGTGATGGTTATTTTTTCTGTGCAGCAGGAGGCAAGGGCGTCCATTGAGAATGAATGGGCAGAGGAGAAGTTAGAAGTTTGAGAAGAGAAATTCTGAAAAAGTGTCTGTGGAGAATAACAAAATGAGGTAACCTGAGGAATACAGTAATATTTCCAGGCACTTTTGACATCCCAAGTGAGGTTGGTGGCTGAATTTTTATTGGTATCAGTCTACCCAAACCGTATGATTTTTTTCCAATAGGGCTTGGCTACTGCTTGTATAGGTAGGGGCAAGGCTGACAGTTGACATCATTCATTGTTTGAGGCTTTTCAGGAAGGACCAATGGGGCAATGGATTTTAGAGTATTTGCAAGAGGGATTAAAATGATAGACCATTTGTACTGGAACTTGGGAGAATACATTTTTCTACATTCTTTCTTAAAGGAAGTCCTACTTATATAGAACTTCTCTAACCTTTTACTGATGGAAAAAGCACTGCAACTATAACTTAGTAAACTTCTGAAGTGTTAGAAAAATTCAAAGTTGGATACTTTTCAAGCTGAAAATCTTACTCTTCCCAATAAATTACAATAATGTTCGGTAGTTTGCTCATTTGGCATCATTAATCAGAACTTTGAAGTGCGGTACATAATTTTAGGTTGAGAAGGTCCTATCTGTTCAGGTCATTTAAAATGGGTTAATTATATCGATTCTAAAGTAAAAGGACAGCTATCCCATAGTGCCTGAAATCCCCCAAACTAAAGTATTATCTCATCATAATTCAGATACCTGTGTTTCTACGTGAGCTGCTTAAATTTTACCCATTTTATTTATTGGAGTTCAGAAGAAGATTTAACTGGAAGTTTCTGCTGTCAAAAAATGAAGTTCAAAACCACTGATGGGTCTGTTGAAAAAAACCCTTGACCAATTTTCCAAAAATTTCAATTATAACGCCTGTATTATCCTCCTCACCAGAGTTTTGGAACAATGAGCTAATGAAGCTTTGTTAAAATATATAATAATAAGATTATTGGTAAGTTGAAGGGAGAAAAATAAGTCTAGAACTTGAGGCATTGCTCAGAGTAAGCAAGACTTAGGTAGGGTGGCTGTTGGGAGTCTTAGGCAGAATGAAGGTGTTATGTGCAAGGGTGAGGGACAAGGACAGAAGAGCCACATAGGAAAACGCAGGAGCCTAAGGGGAGATTATAGGCCACTGAAGAGAAACTGTGCTATTTTCACAGTTTTAATGGTACTGGTTCTTGACTTGGGAATATCTGAGATAAAATGATACAACCCTTTCCCAGGATGTGGCAACCTAAAAGATGATGAAGCCAGAGAAAGTGAAACTGAAGATGTCTTACCAAGTGTATTGGGTTAAATGGTATGTCCTTGTCATAATTCCTAAATCCTGTGCACGAGACCTTATTTTGAAAAAGGGTTTTGGCAAATGTAATTAAATTAAGAATCTTAAGATTAGATCAGCTTGGATTAACCTTGTGGGCACTAAATAGAATGACAAATGTCTTCATAAGAGACAGAAAAGGAAAAGGGAAGAGGAGAAGGCCATATGAAGACAGAGGCAGAGATTGGAGTTATGTAGTCACACACTAAGGAATGCTGCCAGCCACCTGAAGCTGGAGAAGGCAAGAAATGTTTCTCCCCAGAGTCTCCAGAGGGAGTGTGGACCTGCTGACATTTTGATTTTAGACTTCTAGCCTCCAGAACTGAGAGAGAATAAATTTCAGTTGCTTAAAGTCACCTGGTTTGGGGTACTTTGTTATGATAGCTCTAGGAAACTGATATACTAAGCATGTCATTTAAACATATAGCAGTTGCACTGTAGTTATCAAGACCTCATGATGCATTCTAAACATGCAGGCCTGTTGGCATTAAGCAATAACTACAATAGTAGCAGCCACTTCAAACATTTATTGGGAATTTTAGATACTAAGCACTGTGCTGAATGATGTAAATGAATTATTTTCCTGAGTCCTCAGAACAGCTCTATGTTAGAGGTACTGTTATTAACCTCACTCTACACATGAGGGGACTGAGGCTTAACACTTTGTCTAGGGTTTTATAACCACCAGGCAGTAGAATAGGGATTTGAACCCACACAGCCTGATGCTGGAGCCCACACTTTTAACCACTACACTAAACTGCTTTCAGAAGTTATTTGGATACACCACAGTAGTTGGTAATAACTTATGTTGTAAATAAGTCTGATTGGCTGAACAATAAAGATATTTTTGTTTTCAAGTTCAATCTAAACTCAGACATTTCATTGCTATACAATAGACACAAATCTGTATCACAAAGAAACAAAAGCTTTTCAAGACATGTCCTGTTACTTACTTCAAGTAACTAGAGTTGAGTAAAGCAAAAAATGATAACTTTGATAGTACCATACTTACCCTAGCCAGAATTAAGTAGGGATGTTGTTTTAATAAAAATGTTCATTTTACTTTTTCTATTTAAGCTATTTGCCCTATAGTATATGCAAAGGATACTTTAATAAAATCATTACACCTTATGTAGTAGTTGTTTCTTTTGATCACAATAACATGTTCACCCTTTAATATGATCATATTCTTCCTTCTTTCTCACATCTTTGTACTAAGTTCTGTTGTCAATTTATTCAGTCTACATAAAATAATCGGTATAATAGCAAAATGACATAGTAATATGGTGCTATCTCAAAATTAGTAGTTGCTCCTCAAAAATAAAGGCAGTCTGCTCTACCTTGATGTTTGGATTGCTCAGCTGTCATAGGAAACCCTTCTGCCTAGACAGCTCCAGTCCCTTGGCATTCTTTCTTAATGATATTTTATTTGAGAAGCTAACAACGACATAAAAGAGTAATAATGTGTAGTAGGTTCAATCCCATATTTTTTAATATCTCACTGTTTGAGACATCTTAAAATGCTGGCTTCCTCAAACAGAACCACATTGTTATTTTCCAAAATTGTATTCCTTCAAGGGATAGAGTTCTTTACTTTTCTTAAATGAAAATGCCCAGAAATGATCAGTTTGAAGCTGTTGGGGCAGAAACTCATCTTCAGGTCCAAAATCGTTGATGTGTGAGTTAGAATTAATGGACCTAACTGGGAGTCCCAGATCTGCTACTTATTAGCCATGTGAACTGGGATATGCTCATAGCATGTCTAAGATGGTGTCTTCATTAGTAAAATGAGGATGCTATCATCCATCCTAACTTACAGGAATGTTGGAAATATAGTGTAACTATTTGAAAAACACTTTGAAAACTCAAGCAGTAAACCAAAGTAATCCTGATACATAGAAATGCATGAACTTTCATAATGGACAGAGTTGGATTTGAATCCTAGACCCATTAGCTGTGTGGGCTTAGAAAATACTCTTCCCTTGATTTCCTAACCTGTCAAAGGAGATACTTCTTAGAAGCGTTGTTTAAATAGACGACGTTTATGAAAGTAGTACACTGACTGGCATATATTATTTTTTTTCTCTCTCCTCTCCCTTACATGCCCGATTTCTGAATAACATCTCTAGATTCAGAGCAAATAGAGGATTCCATTTAGGATCAATGGTAGGTTTCCCTTGCTTGGGACTCTTCAAAAAAGCCCCAAGAACAGTGCTGCAAGGACTACTGTGAAGTCAAAGTGTCAGGCTTCAAATTTTCTTAGAAAAATCAATTTGAGCCAACCAAAAATGAGGCTGCATTTTGGAAAATTGGCCTTTAATATCTAGAAAGTTCAATACTGCTTTCACCATACTAGATGGGCTTTTCTTTCAGTAAAGAAAATAAAAGGAGTGAGTTTTACTACTTTTGACTAGGTGACTTTATGTGTATAAGAACGGTTTCATCCTTTTCTAGGTCCAACAGAAAGTTTTACCTTAAAAATCACAGATAAAACAACTTTTTTCTTCTTTGGTCTATTCCTCCAAATAACTCCAGGTGTGATCTATAGGACCTTTTGTTGTATATGAAGTCAAGGGGGCAAGAGAATTGTTGGTGATCTTCAGGAGCAAATTCCACTTTCTAATCTCCAGTATCTTTTTCCAATGTTGAAAGCACAGCTACCAAACATTTTCATATACCCTTCTGGTTTTGCTTTGCCATTTTTGTTTTCAGTAATGTTTGCTTTTCTCAGTGTTGTCTGTATATTCAGCCTCTGAGGACTAATGTCACTTGTCCAGTAACCTAACAATGATGTTAAACTCAATGTTCTCATAATGAGACATTATTCATCCTTGGGATATTTACAGTAATACAATGCACTGGATAATATGGAATGTGATCTACTGTTCCACTGGAATACCAATGTTGCGCATCATTAATAAATGCACAGTTTCTATTATATGTGAGGCTTTCAATTAGCATACATATTTTTGTCATCATATATCAAACCAGCTGACTTCTTCTCATCTTGTTATTTTTGCTGACTTGAAAAGCTGAATTCTTATTGTAGCAGTGTGTATTAAAGCCTGAACTTTGAAAACCACTCCAAATGATTTTCAGTATTGAAATGGCAATTCGATTTTTTCCAAGCTTTCTAAATGAAGCAACATGATGTTTTTCTTCTTTCAATCATTTCTATGGTACCTTTGCAAAAAGACCATATGCTGTTAACCTAAACCTGGTGTGTTTAGATTACAATGCATTTTGCAAAGTACGGCCCACAGAGTGCCTGCTTGGGATCCAGTTAAAAAATGCATATTCTTGGGCCCCACTGCAGATCTACTGAGTCAAAATGTGAGGGTGAGGCCTGGAAATTTTTCTTTTAACAATACTCTAGGTAATGTATTCTAAAATTACAGGATCACTGATTTGGTGTTGAGAGAGTTGACACTCTTCCATTTCTCATTTCTTTGCCTCTATAAGAACCTTTATCATCCTCATAATCTTAATCCTTTCTAAGTAACATGCTGTCCCATTGACTATTTAAAGATACCTAAGTGTTCCATTTAGGACACAGGACTGGAAATAAGAAGATTCTAGTCCTCATTTTGCCATTTATTTTCCATGTGACATTGGACAAGACTTAATATTTCTGAGCTTTATTTTCACCAACAGCAAAATGGTGAAAAGTAGGAAAGAAGGGAGAGGAAACAAGATGGTTAGATACATTAATGTCTAAGATTTTGTCTGGATCCAACATTTTATAATTTCATGAATGTTTCAGCTGCTAGAAAGAGAGTAGGAGAGGGAAAAAGAGGACAGTAAGATAAGCTGCAGATGTCACTAGGTTTGGAGGAATGGAATGAGCATGGGTTCTAGAATCAGACACATTAGGGTTTAGACCATAGCTCTGATATACTAATTATGTCATCTTGAGCAAATTATACCATGCTTTGAGCTTTAATTTCTTTGTTTATTAACATGGGGATAACATATATTCTCACAGAGTTCTTGTTATGATTAAAAGAGATAGTACACTATGTACAATAGTACCCAGCAACAGGTGCTCAGTAAGTTAATGGATATGATGAAGATGAGAAGGAATAAGAGGATGAGGATGAGGAGAAGGAGGGAGAGGCAGAAGAGAAGGAGGACGAAAAGGAGGAAGATGTGGAGGAGGACAAGGAGGAGGAGGATAAGGGAGGAAACATTAAGGAATGAGACAAAATGGTGGGCATTTGGTACCTCAGATTTATTTGAAAACAAATATCTGTTGGGAATCTATGATGAGCCAAGTACTATTCCAGGCAATGGCTATACAGTGGTGGTCAAAATAGATATTTTCTACTTTTGTGGAGCTTATTTTCTGATGTGTATGTGTATGTGTAGGGGGTGATGGTATGGCAGAGAATAATAAATGAATATGGGATATTTTCAGTGGTAATAATGGCTCTGAAGAAAATTAAAGTAGGGTGAGAGGGATGCAGAGTAATGAAGGGTGGGTAGTTGCTATTTTACATAGAGTGATCAGGGAAAGCCTCTCTAATAATTTATCAATTGAACAAAGACTCAAAGGAAGTATGAGAACCTCACAGCTATTTGGAGGGAGGCAGGCAGAAAGAATACCAAGAAGAAATGTTCTAAAACAGGAGCATTATGAGAATACTGAAGAAAAAAAAGGAGGCCAGAATTCTGCATATGTAGCTGGAGCAGCATGAAAGAGAGGAAGAAAGGTTAGTAGGAGATGGTGTGAGAGAGGTCACAGAGGTGGGAGAAGCAGATTAGGGCCCTGTAGATTATAGTAAGGAAGTCAGCTTTAACTCTGAGTGAAGTGGGAAGACCATGGAAGCTTGTGAGCAGAGGAATGACATGACCTGATTTACAAAGGATTACTCTTGTTGTTGTGCTGAGAATAGACTCTAGGGGGAAAAGATGGAAACAGGGAGACCAATTAACAGGCTATTGCAATAATACAGGTGAGAGGTGATGGTGGCCTGGGACCAGGACAGGAGCAGTGTAGGTGGTGAGAAATGGTCAGATTCTGGATATATTTGAGAATGGAGCCAATTAGATTTGCTGATGGACTAGATGTAGATATGCAAGATAATGATGATCCCAAGGTTTTGGGTCTGAGCAACTAGAAGAACAAGGTTGCATTTAGTGAGATGGGGAAGACTAAAAGAGTGGCAAGTATAAGGAGGATAAGTTACATGTGTAAATCGATTGCTACAGTAAGGAGTCAGTCGACTAACATTTAGTGGGCACTCCTGTGTGAGAAGTCCAGTAACAGGTGCGCTGAGATTTTATTAGTGAAGTGCTCTTGTTAGTATTATAAGGAAACCAGAGAACATTGTCTTTAGTTTTAGTCGAGTGCTTGTAAAATTATTTTGGGAATAAGCTGCACTCTTCCTAATGCGTGGGAAGTCCACATCAGAGTTAATATACATCAGTTTTCAGCTTTCCAAAGCCATGTTCATTATCTCTGAACTTCAGCTTTAGCCAAATCAAATAAAAACTAGTACAAGTTGAGGGGCTGCAACTTTGCTATTTGCTTACTCAGAGTGATGCCTTACCATCGCTCCAATAACTGCCTTAATTGTTTTCTGGAAATAATCCTACCCCATCTGGTGGGATGTTTCTGAAGCATTAAGTGCTCCAAGGAAAAGAGCTTCTTTGCTTTACAGTAAGCGCACTGCTGTCAGGAGCCTCACTGGCTGTTTTGTACTTCAGTTTGTGCTGCTTCCCAAGAGCTGAATGGAACTCTATTTAAATCTAAAGAAGGCATTTGCACACTGATGATGTTATCTGAAGTTCTAATTTGTGCAAACATTGATCTGCTTTGAGCAGAAGAGAAATCTCCATTCAGACAGCAAGAACTGAGCTCAGATTAATAGTCAGGGGAAAGAACTGAAGCACCAGGAAGAGTAAGCTTTTTTTTTTTTTCATTTTAGGATGCTTTATCACATTTTCCTTTCCAGATTTATTTCTGCTCCAACAAAGAATATTCTTTTTGAGCTAAATCTAATTTGTGTATAAAAAATACACACCCATATTGATTTCACTCTGGTTTAAAATGGTATTTTTGCAGCGCAAAAATCTAATCAATACAATCTTATGAGTTGGACTGGTAATGGTAAACATACTAACAGATATTTCATTTCATGGGGCCAAAGCTCTGGAAATTGATACCACTGAAAAGGATTGCTCATTCACCATTGGGTATAACTTTGTTTACCCAACCATGATATAGGTGTAAAGCAGAAATACAATTATGCTGTGGCCAACACACAGGGGGTTTTTGAATAGTAGAACTTGCCTTCCCCATTTCCCCTAAGGGCCATAGATCGTACAAGTTGGCAGATCAAATAAGGATATGTGGGAAATCGTTTACAATAAATGAAAAAAAGCTTAATCTGATAGGGTAGAAAATTAGACTGACATAGTCGCTGAAGAAAAAGCCTCCCAAGCCAAGATCAACTTTTTAAAAATTAAGCTTTTAGAGGAGATGGATTTGTAGATCCTTGAACCTATGCTGCTTTTTTTTTTTTCCTCACACATGTATCTAAAGCCTTTGGTTTTGAGCGAGACATGCTACGCCTTTGGTTTTGAGCAAGACATGCTACAAGTGAAATTGTAAGACAGTAGTTGCCAGGGATTCAAATTGCAGCCAACAAGCCTTTTAACATGCTTAATCAAAACTGTAGCAATACCAAAGGAACTGTGTTTCACCATTTCTAGTGGGCTTAAGTGTGAGGAACTGAAATTAATCAAAAGATATAACCTGGACTTACCTCTGCCTCATGCTCACATAACTCTTGGTTGCCCTCACTGGAGCAAAACGTAGTGAAAACCTACAGTGCAGGAGCACACAAAGGGTTGAGACTAGAAGAAATAATTCAGCTAGAGTACAGAAAAAAGCACCATTGTCCCTAAATATTATGACCCTGGAATATAAGATTAATGCCTAAAGCCAAGGAGGCATGAATCTAAGGAAAACAGATGGCTATTGCTGTTAATATACAGTCACCATAGGAGGTGGATACTAAAAATTCAGATATAGATTTTATGCTGGAATCAGCCAAGGGCAGTCTGGGCAATAACGATAATGCCTGTGAGTACCATGTTGTGATCGCTGTGGGTGACCAGAAGATAATAATTGATATTTCCTATAATCAATTTATAAGGGGGCCTTTCTCACAATAGCTCATAGTGCTTTCTAATTCACTAGCCTAGGTTGACATAGGCACAAAATCACTCCATTAGACGGAGAGGAGATAGGTAACTATTTTCATTTTGATAATTGGAAAACAGAGGCCCAGGCTAATTTGTCCAAAATCCTATAGCAATTTGGCTGTATTTCTTTGAACCCCTTCAGAAAGCTGACAATATATCAACTCAAAATATTATCAGATTCTGTTTATAGTGCAATAATAGGAAGTAATTCTTCCATGCAATACATATTTATACAGCTTAGACAGTAGATATTCAGTCTTTACCTTTGAACATACGAAGTCACTAAAGGAGGAACATAAGTTTTAAATATCCAAATTTCACTGCCTTTGGAATCTATTTTTCAGTAAATAAGTGTCATAATACAGAAAAGCTATGAATTCTACCTTAGTCTTCTGGTCTTTAACAAGTTTGCAAAGTGTATTGTCAACTCAACTCTTTGATTACAATAAGTATTGTACTTCTTCCTACTACTAAGCATGTGTAATCAAGTATCAACAGGAAATGTTATTTCTTGGTGGGTCCTTATTAAAATGAATCAGTGAGATTTAGGTATAAACAGTGGCCTGAATAAGGGATGATACCTCCCTCCTTCATTCACACAAGATCTTTTCTGCCAGGGAGGTATTTAGATCTTTGCCCTCCCCTTCCTAGAAACTTTGAGGGTTATACTGGTTTGTAAACATCTATATTGATTATAGTTTCTAAAATGATATGATAATTAATTATTCTTTAATATCTAATAAATCCCTTTATCTCCCAAACATTCTAGGAAACATGAGACTTCCTTATTTATGCTTTATAGAGTAGGAAACTGAGGCTCAAAGAAATGAGGGATTTGACTAAAGTCACGGGTTACTCAGTAGCAGTGCTGGAACTAGATCTAGGACTCTTGACTCTTAGCTTCAGACTCTTTCCACTACAGCAGTGGCTTGATGGGACACTTGGACTAGTCAGTATAGGTTAGATTAGGTTGCAGATGACCCACCTCCCCACAAGATAATAGTGGGTGGAAACAACAGATGCTTATTTTTCATTCATGCTACATGTGCAATGCAGTTCAGAAGGTGGTGCTCTGAACACTACTTAGGACACTGTCATCTCAACATGAAGCTTTTAGGGCCTTCCAAGGCAGGCTAAAAGAAAATGGAGATTTGTGCAATGGCTCTTAAAAGCTTCCACTCAGAAATGCTACACATACCATCTGCTCACATTTCATAGGCCAGAGCAAGTCACATGATGATGCCTAACTGAAATGGCACTGTGCCCCAAAGGATAAAACAATTGGGATCTTGGTGAACACTAATATGTCTACCAGAATACTCTCCGTTCAAATGAAATCTTAATCAGAATCCCATTATATAAAATAGATATAAAGTAGGGAGATCCAAACCTACTTAACTTACTCCTTGTTTCTTTGGAAGCTCCTAAGGTACTTTTAAAGAACATCAGGATTCAGTGAACCCAATTCAAAATCAGCTGCCTCCAATATACAAAGAAAGCTAGCACACCGAATAAGTATCTTTATAGTAAAGATAAGAAGACCAATCATGTTTTTCAGGATCATGAGATAAAATAGAAGCTAAAATGGGAACAGATCACAGAATGATCCATTCTTTATCTCTTGTTCTACTCACTAGACTTTGGTTCTCCCACTGTGATACAGAAAATCTTCAAGAATATTGTGACTTTTCATGTCACAATGTATTAGGTGCACATAATGCTACCCATAACGAATGCTAAGTCTCAAGCGCACAGCATGGTTCAGAAACTAATTTCTAAAGGAGGCACACAGTTTTAGATTCATTTTGAACTCCACAGCTGCCTCTTAGTACTAAGCAACTTGACTTGCATGCAAGAGTAAATGTTTTAATATAATATGCCTGTACGTTTTCAGCCTTGCTGAATTTTAAAATATGATTTTTTTCAGAAAAAATTATTTTATTGGATTGTGGCTGGAAGGAAAATGATCCTTTTAAAGATGAGGAAGGTAATTCAGTATCACTAGTTTTTATGAGGAACATTTTCAATCAAGACAGAAAAATAAAAATATATGTGTATTTCAGGGATGCTTGTTTAGGCATAGAATAAATATGGTTAGAACAATGATTTCAAGGTGTGTGTGTCTGTGTGTGTGTGTACATGCATACATATGTGTGTGTGCTAGGGGACACATCAAAACCACTGGGGTGGTGGGGAGCTTTTCAAACTACACATACTCCACTACCCTCATTCTGATAACTCACCCCAAACTGAGAATCTATACTTTAAAAAGTCACCATTACTTTTTATGAAAGGAGTAGCCTGTCATAGCCCTGAGGTGAGTTGGGTAGAATAAAAATGTTGAAATCTACTAGGTTGGAACAGTGTTCTGTACTATAAACGTCTGTGGCAACATTTTTTTCTAAGAATTAAACCTAGAATTCTCCTTCCAGCAGTGTCACCCATCCCAAACTATGTTGATAACAAGCAAGCCATTTTTTTTACCCAACAACAAATTCCCAAAAGAGAAGAGATGTCTTGTGCTATGCGTTTAAAATGACAACAGATCACATAACTACACAGAATAAAGATATTTTTGTTCCAGGCCTCCACACTGGGTAGGCAGAGGGGAGAGGAGAACCTATTAACCTGAATGACCTCCTTCTTTTCCTTGCTTTCTCCCTCCCTCCCTTCCTCCTTTTCTCCCAACTATCTATCTATCTATATCATCTATCTATCATTGATCATCTATCTATCATCATCTATCTACCAAAGCACAATCCCACATCAATTTCATGTTCACACGTGAATGCAAAGACTTTTCACATATAAGTATGCTGTTGATCATCCAGCAGATTAGTGAATCAATTTACCAGTCCTGCAATCTATTTTCTTCCCAGAGCTGGAAAGAAAATAAAATCCACATTAATTCAATCCTGTTGATGGAATGTTACCTTCCATTGCCTTCTACAATGTGTAAAGTTCAGTGAAGGCCCTACCTCAAAGTTTCGTTTTGGTGGTGACAGGTACTATTTGAAATAAGGTTGCTATAGAAAGATGCTTCCTTCTGAGATGATGAACAACTGATATTTGTATAGAACTTTACCTTTTACAAAGCATTTTCTGATTAATTATCATAATGTCTCAAGTCATGTACATCAGCTTAAACTTCCCCTGTTTTCCAGGCCTGGGGCATTATGAGGAAAAAATAGAAATGACCCGGATAAGAAGTGAGGTTGTGAAAATCCAGGAAAGGGACAACTGCTGATGGCATTGTATATGTAAACCAAAATTATTCTGAATACAAAAAAAAGGAAGAACAGAATGGTTCCTCAAGTTCTCTTATATCAGCAAACTATTTAAAAAATCATGTCTTTGAAAATTTAGATAGAACCCAGGGACAAAATGAAGAGACAGTGGGAAATGGGAGATCCAACTATCATATGGGTCAGGAGGTTATAAAGTATTTCATTCTTCAAATTATTCTGGTATCCTCTAAATATGTCCACCTCACCCTTTATTTCATTTCTTTCACTGCTTGGTAATATCTCACTTGATAATATCATGGGAATCTTTTCCTCAATGTTTTTTTTTCTACAGCTCTAGGTAGTTTTGACTTAAGTTAAAGATACTGAAAACTGTAAGAGGGTATATTATTTCTGACCCTAGCGTTGCCCTTAAATCTGTCAACTAGGGTCTATTTTGACCTATTTTAAATGGCATCATCTGGTCTTCCTTCAGCTACCCTCCTCTTTTGGGGTGAAAAGTCTACTGGGCTAATGGTATAAGCTTATCTGGAGTTTGCACTCCTGATCCCCAATAAGACTACTCCTTGGGAAGCTGGGTGCCTAGAATGCCCTGTCTACATGGCCCTAAGCCTACTTTCAGGGCCTATGGAGGACTCTGGCAAGTTTGGACTATGTTGCCAATATATGCGCCCCAAGGCTTGAAGGATAGCTAAAGGACAACTGTTTTCTGGGGGGGTTGGGGTGGTGGCGTGGTATGTCAATAGAGTTTGGCTGGTATGGCTGAGTCCATGTATATGAAGCCTCTCATAATATGGAACAGAGTCAGGGCTGGGAGGAGAAAGGGGTTAGAACATAGGCAGAAGGTCTCTATTTGTATTTTTGCTCTAGGTTCCACAAATGTTAAGGATGGCCCTATCTGTACCAATTATATTTGAAAAGAATGCAGCTTTAGGTAAAATTCTCTCCTGATATCCCCATATATGAAATCTCAAAGTAATCTAGAAAATTGGTCATGGTATAGATCATTGCACCTAAGAAGTTAATACATCTACCTCCCAAGAAGCTCCATGCTATGCTCACTGGCTTATGAAAACAATCTTCTATTCTCCTACTTCTGGGTCATGCATGTAAAATAAGACTAGACTAAAATGGGGTGGCTGTCCATGGGATGGGAGATACGAGGAGAGGAGCCAGGGTTTATTCAAGCTAGAAGTGGGGTTACCCAGACAACATTTTAGAAGTACTGAGTGGTAACAGGCTGGGCGTGGTGGCTCACGCCTGTAATCCCAGCAAGTTGGGAGGCCTAGGCGGGCAGATCACCTGAGGTCAGGAGTTTGAGATGAGCCTGGTCAACATAGTGAAACCCTGTCTCTACTAAAAATACAAAAATTAGCTGGGCGTGGTGGTGCATGTCTGTAGTCCCAGCTACTCGGGAGGCTGAGGCAGGAGAATCGCTTGAACCCAGGAGGTGGAGATGGCAGTGAGCGGAGATCACGCCAATGCACTCCAGCCTGGGTGACAGAGCAAGATCTGTCTCACAAAAAAAAAAAAAAAAAAAAAAAAAAAAGCAGCACTAAGTGGTAACTAGAAGGCAGAGCCAAGGATAGAGACCAGGAGGAATTGATCATGCTTCAAGAGCTAGGAACATGCCCAAGATTTAGTATCAGGCCAGTAACTATAAACTACCCAATATTATGCCTAGAAGCCATCTTCTCAACAGCATTCTTAATTCCTGTTTTTCCCACAAATGGAAGAAGACGGCAAAGTGTTTTGATGATAACACAAAGAATTTACGCTTACTTTTTAAAAAAATATGTAACCTTGGATGTAGAATGACAGGCAAAGTAGCTAAGTAAATGTTGGTTGAAGTAGCATTTCATGTCTACATCACAGGTGTTCCTGTATGAAACTGTCTTGGCTTCAAACCCTGAGTTAAAAGACTTAAAATTCAAACACATTTATTGACACTCAAGCATGGTCCCAGTAATTAAACAGTCTGTGGAGGGTGAAATGTACTACTAATTCAAGAAACTTAGTATTTACTCTGGGTGCTTCATGACTGGGGAAAATTGAGCAAATCACTTATCTTCTCTGTGCCTTAGTTTCCTGATCTGTCAATTGTGAACAGTCATTTCCTCACAAGGTTGTTGTACCAAATATAATAACAATTGGGAAAGAGCATTGAAAAGTACAATGCCATACAAAAGTAAGGTTCCGTTATTTTTAGACGAAACATCTTACAAAAAGTAACAATTTATCCAAAACATCTTACAAAATCTAACAATTTCTAGAGAGTAACCTGGAAAAAGAATGATAATGCATGAATTACCTAAGCTTTTGTCCTTATTCCTCTCTTTCTGTCTTGGTTTTTAGTAGTGAGATATATATATACTTCTATCACAGCTACTTGATGACTTTTGGATATAGGTTAACTTCTATGAAGTCTCGGTCACAGAGAAAATATTTTTATTGAGCATCTACTAGAGCCCTGTAATAAGTATTTTTACATGTTATGTCATTTCATCCTCAATCAAGTTGGTATTATTATGTTTCTTTAGGGATGAGGACATAAACACTTTTTTGCAGTGATAAGCTGTAAACACTCAGATCTGAACCAGCCACTGGTAGGGTCACACACACACACAAAAACTGTTTCAATGGAAATTACTTAAAGTATTCTTTAATCCTTGTCACTATGATAAGGAAAGAAATTATACTGTCTTTGGTGTGACTTGCCAGACTTTGGTCATGTCTAAATGTTGCCTGCATGGCGCTACCAGCTCAGTTATTATATTGGATATCTGAATGGATAAATTGGCCACATATCTATTCTAATTGATACCACAGCAACTGGCTATTAATATGACCAAAAGCCCCAAATCGACCACAAAATGGTCATTTTCAGGCGATGCCTGGACTTCTTATATGAGGAAGATGCTGAATATCTCTTTTCTGTGTTCTGAGAAGACTGAACAAAAGTTGATAGCCTCAAATTAAACTATATAAAATACTAATTAACTATCAGGAAGAGTAGAGACAGTGTTCTCAATGTGTTGTCCTTGTAATACCTGCATTACAATCACCTGGGTAGCTTGTTAAACATGCTGCTCTCTGATCCTCATTCCAGACTCCCTGTATTAGGCTTTCTGTGGGGAGGGTGGTGGCAGAAATCTGCATATGCAGCAGGCACTCAGTTATGTGTACGAATTTAAGAAACACTGCTGTAGAATCTGTCCTCTTACAGAGCTTTAAGAAACACATTCAACAAGTGTATGTGTGCTTGTTCTTTGTAGGGTTCTATAGTAGAAATAGAACACACGGTCTCTACATACTGGACCCTCTAGAACTTGAGTTCTGTGAAGACAGGAGATGGGTTTGGAGTTTTTCACCATTGTATCTGCAGCATCTAAACATAGTGCCTGTCACATAGTATTTTGTAAATAGCTATAGAATGGATCAGTGGAAGACCTTACATAGAAAATTGACTTCATGTGAATGTACAGTAGAGAACTACAGCAATTCAAAGAAGAAAAAAAATGAAGGAAACTACCTGCTCAAGATGTGCCTATCTGAAGAAGGGAGACTACAAACATATATTAAGAGTCCTCTCCCCTTTTGCCTCTTGGTGCTAAGGAAAGAAAAGCATCTAACAAGGGTAAGTGATCTTTAGAAAGATGAAGAATCCACTGAGATTCCCCAGGATATGAAATTCCACTGTTATTAAGATCCTTATAGTCTTAGGCTGTTTTTATAATTTTAAAATTTCTTGTTGGAGGTATCAGTTTTGAGTGCTGGTACTACTGATGGTGTTAATTAAGTTTCCTTCTTTTAAGTAAAATTTAAGGTGCTTGGTATCTTGCCATATGCCCTAAAAGGCAATCCTGAATAGGTATCACTGAAGAGGAATGACAAAGTTGGCTTCAGACAAAAGGATCAAATGGATTTCTAATTGTCCCTCCCTAACTTTCATACCTGACTAGACTGAACAGTGCCTAGTATGAGGAAAATGATATATGTGTAATAAAGGTAGACTTTCCGGAGAAAGTTTATTTTTGAGGTAACTGGAGCTGAAGCAGAGGGAAATTGAGAATTGACTAGATATAACACAAAGAGGAAAGGGGGCAGGGAAGAGGTAATATTTCTGACCCTCCTGCCAGTAATATGAAGCAGCAAATGATCAAGTAAAGGTTGGCAGGCTAGCCTCCGCCTTGGAGGTTGCCTTGTTGTAACTCTAATACCTTTGACATATCCTGTCTCTCAAATCAATGAATGACTGCATTAGGCCCTTCTAGTTCAGCTTGGACTAGTTCCAGAAACCTAGGGGTTTCCATCCTGCTGCCCTATGATTTTTACTTTAAATTCCTCAGAGACTTGAATTAAGTTTTTCTTCCTGTTATGATAATGCTGTTTCTTTTTTGTTTTTTTCCCAGAAAGGAAACTAGTTCACCAGTTAGTTTTTCCCGAGTTCTTTTAGAGTCTATAAGAAATACTGAGATTCCGGGACAAAGAGACCATCTTTAAAACTTCACCAGAAGAGGCAAGAAGCTGTCAGTGAAATGAAAGAGAGGGTTAAATTAAGGGAAAAGAATACCCAGACTCCATTCATAGCCATAATAATCCTTAAGAACTTTCCTTCCTTTTCATGTCATCACAGAAATGTAAAATCTTTAAATAAAAATATAGACCTTAAGAATTATGAAATGTCAGTATACTTAAGTCAGTAGCATTCAAACTTCTTTATCCTGTGGAATTACTCCTAGTTGAAGGAATTCTGTAATTTTTCCCATTCCATCCTTCATTTTCCCACTTAATCAGAGAGATATGGTTAGACATTCACGCTGCTTGGACTGGGATGAAGCTTTCTGGAATATATTGGATTATCCATCCTATCCTTACTGATTATCATACTCCAAATTATTATGTATATGTACCTGTGTTGCTTTCTAGACTTTCTACTTTTCCATGATCTGTTTATTGAGGCATCAATACCAACTTGTTGTATTTACTTAAGCTTTATAACACATTGTGACACCTGGTAGGGCAAGTCCTCATTCATTAGTCAGTAGAGTTTTATATTTTTCTGCACATTTTCTGTTATTTAATGCTAAAATTATTTTACTTGGTTTTGTAAGCATGATTTTTTCCTGTTATATTTTCTGTCCCATTATTTTTTCCCATTATATTTTGTCATTATATTTTCAGCACATTTTTTGTGTTATTTAATGCTAACTTCTTTTTTGTTTGCTTTTGTAAGCATTATTTTTTCCCATTACATTTTCTGTCTCCCTCCATAACCCTGTTGCCATCATTCTTTCTAGATTTGGCCACTCTTTTTCCTTGTCAAAAGCCACAAACATCTATTTTAACCAGTTGCCTTCATTTCCATATTACACACCTGTTTCCTAAGTTTTACTCATGTTTGTTTTTAATTACATGCTATTATAAGTAATTAAAAGTACATTCAAGACTGGGCACAGTGGCTCATGCCTGTAATCCCAGCACTTAGGGAGGCTGAGGCAGAAGGATCACTTCAGCTCAGGAGTTTGAGACCAGCCTGGGCAATATAGCAAGATCCTGTCTCTACAAAGAATTTTAAAAAGCTAGCAGGGTATGGTGGAGCACACTTGTAGTCCTAGCTACTCAGGAGGCTGGGGCAGGATGTTCACTTGAGCCCAGGAGTATCATGTTGTAGTGGACTATGATCTCATCACTGAACTCTAGTCTGGGTGACAGAGTGAGACCCTGTCTCTACAAAAATAAATACAAAACAAAATAATAAAGATTTAATGCATATTGAATTGAATTGAAAAATACAATTCATATTGTAAAACTTTCTGCTATGAACAAAACAATAATATACCTTGAGCTGCCAATTGCAGTTCCTTCGTGAGACGGTAACCCCTAATATCTCTTTAATAAATACTTTTCTGTACTTTTTAATACATTTACATTAATAAATGCATGTAGATACATAACTAATTTGTGGGTATATTTTAACCTGAATGGTATAACATTGTTTATATTTTTCTAGAACTGGGAAATAGCTCCAAGACATATTGTTAAGTCCATATAAAATTAACTTGTTCTTTTAGACTGTTATATAACATACCATCATAGTCTGGATATGCCCTATAGTTTAGCCCTTTACAAATGGATATTTAGATTGTTTCTAAACCTTTTTTCTATTGTAAACAATGCCTCTTTGTGCACATGTACCAGCATTTCTCTAGAATACTTCTTAGAAATGGAATGACTGAGTTCAGGCTATATGCATTTTCAGTTTTGATAGGTACTGATAAAATATTGTACCAATTTATATAACCACAATCAGAGTAAGAGTATACTTGTTTCTAGATACCCTTCACTGATGTGTCAATATGGAAGAGTGTAAAAAAGTCTCTTTTAAATTTTTATTTCCCCGATAACTAGTGAATCGAGCATCTTTTTCCCTTGCTATTTAAAAAACTATCAAGATGAGTTTGAACAGATTTCAGAATGGCTCATAGTAAAAGGTATAATATTCAGAGGCCAGAGTTACACCATGTACTTACTCTGTCGGCATGGAACAAATGTTGCAATCAAAGGACTTGAACTGACTTCAAGAGTACAATCAGCCAACCCTTCTGCAATCAGGAGACTGCCTGGATTGTTCCTAAATCCTTATAGGCAGATGAAAAATTGCTGTTCAAATCCTCTAAAAAGGAAATGGCATATATGCCATCATAAGCTATTCTAATTTTTAAACTATTCTCTCTCCCAAATGAAATTCTCCCCTCTAGCCAAACTTGATTTCTCTGTATATTACTTACTTCTTTTCTATTCTTCAAAGAATTGGAGAAGACCTGGTCACCATACCCTAGCTTATAGCTTTTCAAGTACTTGAAGATTATTACTAAGTCTCTTCTGAACTCTCTTTTCTTGGAATGAATGGGGGCCTCAACCTGTCCTCAATAATGTTTTTGACCATGATTTTAAATTATGTTGCTTTCTACATTCCAAATCCTCTGAGTCCTTAATACAAAAAAAGAGTAAAGAAGGAAAAAAACCTCCCAATTTAGCAAAAAACACTCTAGATATTTTGGCATCTTTCTGTTAATTCTGTACACTACGCACCTTGTGGAGATATTAAATACACATTTTAGCATACTTTTAGACTTCCTCTGCCTTTAAAAACTTTCTAATGTAAATTAAAAATTATTCACAAATATTTGTAATAGTTATATAATATTTCAAATGCACCCTAATTTACCTAACCATTCTGATTCTGTTGCACACTTAAGATGTACCTGACTCCTTCCTACTTTGAATAATTGCTGTGAATAACCAAATTGCCAAACTTCTATCTAGAAAGACTAGATGGATTACTACAGTATTCTGTTTGTATATCTCATTCATGTAACGCATAGGATTCAGCACAGAGTAGGGGCTTAATATATTCTTGTTGTCTTACATAGAGCCTGAGTCAAGTTTTCTCCAGAGCTGAAATGATTCGTCTTGTCTTATGGAAATAATAATTATGCATGATTAAGGCCACAACCAAACCATGTATAAAATATCACCACTGTGTCACTGAAGAATACAGGAGTTACTTGGAAGAAGGGAGTGGATTATATCTTGTCATTCCATTTAACAAGGAGTTACTTAGCGGCCCAAAGAGATAGGAAAAGAATAAAACAGAATTGTAGGCACCTTCACCGTCAGAGACTGGGTTCAATCCATGTAATAGAGAAATCTAGACACAAGTTGAGTATCCCTTATTCGAAATGCTTGAGACTAGAAGTGTTTTGGATTTTGTACGTTTTCAGATTTTGGAATATTTGCATAAACATAATGAGATATCTTGAAAATGGGACCCAATGCCGGGTGCGGTGGCTCATGCCTGTAATCCAAGCACTTGTGCATGAGGCAGGCGGATCACATGAGGTCAGGAGCTTGAGACCAGCCTGGCCAACATGGTGAAACCCTGTCTCTACTAAAAATACAAAAAATTAGCCGGGCGTGGTGGTGGGCACCTCTAGTCCCAGTTACTCGGGAGGCCGAGGCACAAGAATCGCTTGAACCTAGGAGGCGGAGGTTGCAGTGAGCTGAGATCACGCCACTGCATTCCAGCCTGGGTGACACAGCAAGACTCTGTCTCAAAATGAAAAAAAAAAAAAAAACCCAAAACCGGGACCCAAGTCTAAATATAAAATTCATTTATGTTTCATACACACCTTATACACATAGTCTGAAAGTACTTTTATATAATATTTTAAATAATTTTCTGCATGAAACAAAGTTTTAACTGCATTTTGACTGTGACCCATCACATGAAGTCAGGTGTGGAATTTTCCACTTATGGTGTTATGTTAGTGCTCAAAAAGTTTGAGATTTTGGAGCAGTTCTGATTTCAGATTATGGATGCTCAACTTGTAATGTTGAAAAAGATTTCATAAATCCCCTCTCATGTAGGGAAAGCTGGTGGTGAATGTTTTCAGCATTTAGCAAAAACTGGAGACATTTCCAATTTTAAAATATTTGGCCCTGATACTAAAAATGGAGAAATGCTTTGTGCAAGCTAGCTTACAACTGAGGATAGTCTGAATAAATAAAAGATCCAGACAGGTGAGGATGCACTTGAGTTTATTTGTATTGTAATTTGGACTACTTAAAACATACCTCTTATTTAATTTTGTCCTACTAAGTTTTGGGTTATGTATGGCAGATTGGCACTATTTCCATTTTTTAAACAAATAAATTATTATCAATTAAGTAACTAGCTACATGTCTCAGAAATTATTTTTAGGTTACTTTTCATTACACTGCTAGCATCAGAACAAGAAGGCCACTTTCCAGATAATTACAACTCCCTTTCCTCCCAAATCCAGTTAAACTAGAAATATTAGATTGAACTTTGTGAAAATATCACATTCATAGGTCGAATATCAGCAATTTCATACAGTTCAATCTAATATTAGGGGTGGGAAAAGAGGGAGAGACGCATAGCCTGACCATCTCCTCCAGTCTAGTGTCAACCGACAGCTTCATTTGCAAAATGCTCACAAGGTCAAGTCTTGACAAGACATGCAAGACTTTTGTTGAATGATGCTCTCACAATGATGTGTCTTTCTTTTGAGCGAAAGAAATACCCAAGCTAGAAATCAAAACAGAGTAGCAAACTGTGTGCGCGATTCAGTTTTCAAGAATATTTTAAGTTGCATATGTTTTCTTTTCATTGACAATCCTTGCCCTTGCCATATCAGGATGACTGACACTCTTAATTTGCAATTTCCTAAATTTCAAGAGGGTTTTTTCTTTTTGATTGCTATATAATGGTTTACCTAATTATTTTTTTTTCAAGTTGCAGTTTCGGATGTTTAATTTCAAAATCAATTTGAGATGTCTTGAGCTCCATTAATACACTGTGATATTGCTTCACTCATTTTCTAGCAAAGCACTTACTTTAAAAAAATGCATCATTCTAATGATTTTAAATTACTCTACAGTGCACATACCAATTTACAACTATTACAAAATTTTACATTTTTTCCCAAAGCACTTCACGTTTAAAGATGTTCTGTATTTCAAGACAGAATGAGAGAGAGTTAACTTTTAAAGGGCATGAACACAATTTAGGGCCTTTAAAATTTTCTGCCCTCTCTGATGTAGAATGTAACCTAAGTAAATAAAATTTTAAGTGTTCAGTGCGCATATAACATCAGCTTAGGATGAGGACATTATTATAAAATAATTTTCTTTTTATTCAAACCAAGGACAATATTCTTTATAAATGGAAACAAACTCATTGTGTGTATGTGTGTAAGAGCACCAATGTGTTAGTGTGTCAATTTATGTGTAAATATGCATGGGTGTATATGAGTGGGTAAGCATGGGCTTGAATGTGTGCATGAATGTGCAACAGTGTGTGTATATGTGTGATTGTGTGAGTGTGCATATATGTGTGTGTGTGCAAGAGTCTGAGTATATGTGAATGTGAGAATGTATAAGGGTTGTTTGGGTGCATGTACATGAGTGTGTGCATGAGTGTGTTTGGGTGTATGTGTGTTCGTGTATTCGCTTGACTTTGTGATAGTGTGTTTGACTGTATGAATATGCAAGTGTGAATCTTTCTGTTTTAAATACATGCTTGGAGATCAAATGTTATTTGTACTTTTATTTAGGCAGTCATTAGAGTGTGCTCTAAGAATTACTTTACTAACCTCAGAATAAAATGAGGGAAATGAAGCACCTCCCAACTGTATCTATAATACATCTGTAAGATATTTGCATTAAACACACACACACACAATTTATACCTTGCTTGAAATTTGCAGGGAAAAAATAGCTATATTCGAAATCTGCATCTGGTAATATCAGTTTAATAGATGTAAATCAGCTGCCAAAGTTGGGAAACCTTTCCTCATTGCCCTTTAAAAACATTTTTGATTACTTTATTCTCTCAGAATTCTTCATTCACAGTGACACACGCCACTGTCACAGCGATTGAGGATACTTTGGGATTAATATTTAAAAGACTATAATTATCATCTGTTTTCGCCCCAGACCACCCTTGAAGTTGCAGAGAGCACTAGGCACATTTCTGGAATGAGCCTGATGCTCATTCATTGATATAACATTTTCCTTTTGTTGGTTAAAACATGCTGCTCTAGAAGGTAGAGGCAAAGCCCTGGGGGCCAAAGCTACCATGTAATAAGTGCCAGGTTCAGGGCTAGAATCTTTGCGTACATTATCTCATTTAATCTTCACTACAACCTTGCAAGATAGTGTTAGTACCAGTTTTCAGAGGAGGTGCTGTGGCTCAGAGAAGTTAAATGACTTGCTTAAGGTCATGTAGCTAATTAGGAGAGAGGCTGGTATCAATTTTGAGTTTGTCTTACTCTGACACTGTATTCTTTGAACTACGCCATGCTGAAGGGTATGACCTTTCTAGTATTTATATCTTCCCTCACTGGGAATGGGGTTTCTTTGCCTGCCTGCTACTCTCTGCCCCTCAATTGTCTTCTCTAACAATCCCTAAAAACTTGGTTGATGTCAAGTTCAAATCTACTTTAGAGGCAATATATCCAATTTATGAATCATACTTCCGATGTTAAGATTCACTATGTACTTATTTTAGAGTATACTGGCTTGGTTGAAAACTCACTACTGTCTGTGTAATAGACACTATTTGCTCAATAACTATTATGTGCCAGAGGTTTTACACATATTACACCCATTTTACAGATATGGACAATGAAGCTTCAGAGGTTAGGTAATTTGGTTAATGATACAGAAGCAGAACCAATAAAGTCTACATCCCTGCTGACAGTCCTGCATAAGCTTCTTTGGTTAGATCTGGGTAGGTCAATAAATCTAAAGGAGCCTCAGTTTCTTCATTTATAAAATGGGGATAATGGTACTCTCACTGCAGGAGTTATAAGGATGAGAAAATATACATAAAATGTCTAGAACATATTAGATAGTTAATACATGATAGCTATTATCTGAGCCATTATTGTTAATGATGAGTATGGGTTTTAGCATTAAATAAACTTGGCTTCAAAAGCTTTGCCTCCTACTGGCTATCTGATTGAAATCTGCTGAATTTCTCTAAGTTTTCATTTCCTCATCTACAAAATGAAGGTAGCATTTTAACAGCACCTTTTCCTAAAGTATACTCCAAAGAACACTGCTATCTGCACGCTATATTTAAAAATGTGAGGTGATAACTGGGTTTCCTGATCAAAGATCCATGGGAAACTCTGGTAAACAGATTTCCTTATACAGGGCTTTTTTTAGTATCTATAATACGGGAATGTGCTTTGTGAATTTCCAAGTGGGAGCTAACATATGCAGTGTTTTTCCCTTTCATTATACTATAAAAATGCATTTTTGTTTTTCTATAATATCTTGCAATGAAAGGATTATATAGAAGATACTTCGGAAAGACTGATTTGTCCCAAAGATTAAATGGATAATATTTGTAAAGCACATATATAGTAAGAGCTCAATAAATGCAACAGTATTATTATTATAATTACCATAATCATCACTATAATCATTAAGAAGGAATTAGAAAGAATAAGTTTAAGAGGTCTACTATGCATCATGGTGACTACACTTAATAACAATATATCATATAATTGAAAATTGCTAACAGTAAATTTTAAGTGTTCGCACGAAAAAACAAAATAAGTGTGTGACTGTATTAGTCCATTCTCACACTGTTATACTTGAGATTGGGTAATTCATAAACAAAAGAGGTTGAATTAGCTCACGGTTCTGCAAGCTGTACAGGAAGAATAGTGGCTTCTGCTTCTGGGGAGGCCTCGGGAAACTTACAATCATGGCAGAAGGCAAAGGGGGAGGAAGGTGTCTCACATGGTGGAAGCAGGAGCAAGAGAGAGGGAGGGGAGAAAGGCTGCACACTTTTAAACAAGCAGATCTCATGAGAACTCACTATCACAAGAGCAGCATCAAGGGGATCATGCTAAACCATTCATGAGAAATCCAACCCCATGATTAGAGAAGCTCCATCAACCAGGCCCCACTTCAAACAGTGGGGACTGCAATGCTACATGAGATTTGGTGGGGACGCAGATCCAACCCATATCAGTGAGGTAATACCTATGTTCAACAGCTTGACTTAACCATTCCACAATGTATACATATGTCAAAATATCATGTTGTATACCATAAATATATACAATTTTTTACTTGTCAGTTAAAAAATAAAATTTAAAAAGCCTACCAGAGTGTAGATGATCTGAGTGAGAAAAGGCATGTCTAATACACCCTTAGGAGTAGGGGTCTACAAACTCTACAGCCAGAGGATTTCCTTTGCCAGATTAGGGCGAGCTACTCCAATGGAGGTAGAAGCTTCAGCAGACAACCTACCACATAATTCCATTGAATGTATGTATTTATTAAAATAGAATTTTTAGAGCCACCAAAAGGTTCTTGGATAACTAAGATTTTTTTGAAACTCCTCAGGTTGGAATTCCACAGGCAAGCACTCTTATTGTATTGCACTTTCTGATTGGTTTTAATGTTCTCATACGATCTTGTTTTTAGCACAGGTATCTTCCCGTGTATGAGTTTTGTCTCTTTCCCTCTCCACTTATCTAAGAAACAACAGCCACCGTAAAACTTGAGAGATGTCAGGTGGACTGCTGCTGAATGCCTGACTCATACAACTGGATGATCTTCCTTTTGGTCCTGATTCAGTTTCCCAGCAATCTAGAAATGATTTGCCTTTGTTCTTGTATATCTCCTGCCAAGGTGCACATAGTTTGCTTAGATATATGGTCCTTTTAAAATCATCTTTAAACTTTTATCCATTACCTGCTCCTTATGGTAGAGTTAATCATTCCTTGGGAGCTGAATTTCAGAATGGTGGTGGATCCTATTGCTTTCTACCAGAAGTCTTAAGGGACTGTGTGAGTTGCTTTCCCATGAAGCAGTGTTTTAGAGGGAGATGCAATAACCCAAAAGGAAAATTCCTCACACAAATAAAAATGTATTTATACACCAATCCTGCTGATACTGAATAGGAGGATGTGGGATAAATCTGTAAGAAACTTTGTCTGTATCTAGCCTGGTGGCAAACATTATAGATTTTACTTGCTGCATAGGACTATTGACTAGGATTAGATTCTCCTCTCTAACTACCCATCTTTAAGATGGATATTCTGAAAAAGGTAGACATTAATCATTTCTTCACTATTTTGATCCTTGGTATAGCTGTTCCAGAGCTATGTTTGCATTTACATTTTGATTTACTATGTAAGGAGGCTGAGAGGTGGTGGTGGATTGAGAGGCTTTCACACACTGTGGGCATTCCATTGACTCCCAAGGACCATTTCAACCCTGCCCTCATGTGCCTTAAGTGAGGGGCAGCTCCCATTATGGATGAATTGCTGCTAATTAAAATGGATATATACACTCTGTCCTACTGTCATAGTATCTGGTTTGATAAGAATGATGGGCAGAGAAAAACAAACAAAAAAATTCTGGCCAAGTTAATGTGGTGACTAGCAAAAATAAATTTAGAAAAGGCCATTTGGATTTTATCAGAGTCAAGTCTATATATGAAAAGCTTATTGCTAAGTAAAACCTCAGATCTAATATGACCTCGTGGGAAAATGTGAATTTGGCCGTTGCATCCCCTAAAAAGGCCAGGCTCCGTGGCAGTTACACAAGGTATGGATTTGGAGAATGAGGTCATGGCAGCTCAGATGCCAACTGACAGCTTGGTGATCCCGAGCCACCTCTGTCCATGTCCCTTATACAGCACACACGATTTTTTAAACACACAAGCTAAATAAAGCATCAGAGGAAGACTTCATGGTGGGAGAACTATTCAAAGACTATTCTGAACGATCAACTCTAATCCTTACCAGTTTGTTTATAGTTATTATCTCCATAGGCTGGACCCAGAGTGTGTCTAACTCATTTTATGACATTCAAATTCTACTCTCTCCAAGTTACAGACCTATTACTTTATTAGACATTTTACCTAAAGCATATGCTGGCTTCCTTCTTGAGAAACTGAAAGCCTGAGTTTCCCCAGCCTATATTCTATATAAGAAACAGGTTATTGTTAGGTATTTAATTATTCCACTGTCATTTCATATTTGTATTCTTTATCATCTTGTGTAGAGCTCTGAGTATTAACAACTTGATGTTCCTCCTGTCTTAGGAAATATAAATATATTTACTCTTTTACATTTCCTGGATACGATTTTATTGTCATAAACTAGAAGTAGATTTAAAATGGTTACCCTTGCTGTCTTATTATTGCCAAAAAGGATTGTTAGTCAGTTACATTAAGACCCAAATAATCATTTTTGGTAGACCTTCTCCATATTTAATCTACTTTGTCAATAATTTCATACTGCAAGTTAACTTGTTTAGTTACCTTGGCGTTGGAATAGAATCAGTTTAATTTGGAATATATATGTAGTTATATTTTCCAGGCTAAACTTGATACTGCCATATGCTAAAGCACTGCCACGCAATAGAAATATAATGTGAGCCTTAAGTGCAAGCCACATATATTATTTAAAGTTTTCTAGTAGCCACATTAAAAAGTAAAACAAAATTATTTAGTAAAAATTAAAATTAATTTAAATAATATATTTTATTTAGCCCAATATATCCAAAATATCATTTCATAATGTAATCAATATAAAAATTAATAAGGAGATATTTTAATTAATCTTCCATACAAGTCTTGAAGAGGAGCTAAAGGAGAAGTGTCTCATTGGTTTCAATGAAAAGAAAAGTTTTATTTTAATTGAGCTATGAGTTTGTCTATCTTGAGGACACTGTGAATTACATAATTGATCATTTTTCCCTCTTGTGTTGGTTAAGAGGGAGTAAGAAAGCCACAGTACAATTAGACATTACTTAGCTATGCACATGACTTCCTTAAATAAAGATTACATTTCTCGGTTCCTTTACAGCTAGGTGTTTTCACATGACTAAGTTATCGATCAATAAAATGTAAGTGAATGTTTCTGGCAGTAGCTTCAGTGAGGTCTTCTTAAAAGAAAGTAGAGAAGTCCCTTTGCCTCGTCATTTCTTCATTTCGCCTATAGTGAGGATGTAATAGCTAGAGCAGTGGCTCCCACTGTGTACTATAAGGGTAAGGGCTCCATCCTAGAAATAGTACAGTGGTGAGCTGGAAGAAGCTTTCTTTCTGAAGTCACCATACAAGCCCTGGACTGCCTGCCTCTAGATTTCTTTTGCCTAAAATAAAATAATACTTCTATCTTGTTTATCTCTTTTTTTCCCCTTGGGGAGGTACTTCCAATCACTGAACTATAATCTTAGTTGACACATCAGGAATGTAAATTTTCCTTGAATGTGATTTTATAATAAATAGCATGGCTCAAAGTAAAGGTAGTGAAGAGGCAGAATAGCTACTTGTTAACTGACTTTCCAGTAAAACATATATCTGTATTCTGCAAACACAGGAAACAATACCATTTGGATAGTGACAAAAGAACATAAAGACTTTGGAGTAGAAAGAATTTTCATACTCCTTCAAATTAATTCAGCTTTACAGTGTTTAAAGATGAATTTCCTTGAGATTTATCATCTACTAATTTATCTTCTACTTACAAAAGATTTGTCTTCGAAATGTGTCTTTACATTGAGAATTGACATACAATGCCAACAATAGTTACAATCTATCATTATAATTTAGTGCCCACTATGGGAAAAGCATCATGCTATGTGTTGCACATATGTTATCTCATTTAACCCCTACAACTATATTACAAAATATTAATTATTTCCCTATTTTACAGGAGAGGCTCAGAGAATCCAAGCAACTTACTCAAGGTAATACAATAACTTGGAAACAGGCCTGGGATTTGAGTTCATTTCTGTCTGAATTTTTCCATGCTGAATCTCTGACAACTTTTATAACATTCTGATAGTCAAGAAAAAGGTCCCAGGATCCTTCCCCATATATGCTCATTGCCAACTTTCTAGAGATTCAGTGGAACTGTTGACAATGGGTAGAATCTGTTAAATTTATAGAAGGCTCTCTGAATGGTATATTGGATAAAAGATCTAAACCGGAAATCACAATACCTGTTTTTCATACTAACTACGTGCCTAATGAGCTATATGACTGTCCATAAGTCATTTGACCTTTCTGGAACTCAGTTTCCTCATCTATAAAAGGAAAGGGCAGAACTAGGTGACATCTAAAATCTCATCTATTGTCAATATTCTATGATTATGACAAGTCTGTCAAAAAAAGAAATGAACAAAAAGAAGACTGTTGGAAAAGAAAGTAGGCAATCATATTTAGAGTGCCTTAACTTTCATTGCTTGATATGCAGAATTCAATTTAAAAAATGAATGAACCTTCAATATCTTTCTTGGTAAAAAAGGAAAAAAATGAATGAACCTAGCAGAGAAGTGTGGGAAGCTTGTTTTGATTGTTGAAACTACTTATTCTTGACTCCACTATTAACCTCACTGACTTTAACTGCTATGGTTCCTGAAACGTCTTTTGAGCAACATTTCTTAGAACATTCTTTGCTAGCATGGAATAAGCTCTTCTAGTTTTGTGGAACTGGATCTAATATTGTTACCCATACCTTAGTAGACTACATTCTTAATTTTACTGGAACTTAAGTTGTTTTATCCACTTAGAGTAAAAATGCTAATCACTAAAAATGAATTGAAATGTGAATTTAGGTTACAAATAGTTTGCAGACGTGTAAATTGAGACCCATAGTGGTTCACATGCCCAAGATTATATGGAAAGTCAGAGCTGTGCCAGGACATGGGTCATCTGCTGATCTGAGTGACCCAGAGATTTCATGAGGGTCCAGAGTGAGCAAAAGTTTTTAGCTACCTTGGGCCTGTGCAAGATTAGGGATACATATTGGGATATATATCCAATCTGGAAGAAAATGTGTGTTGCAGAGACAGAGTAGAAGAAAATGATCTGTCTTAGTCTTGGGTCTATGAGGATGTTAAATATCAAGCCTCCTCTGAGACCTCATGGCCACTAGCCAGGTTTCATGTGGGTTTAGGGTTCGTATTTGTACTCTTTATTTGGCCTAAAGAATTGCAACATGATATTTTAAAGTTTACGCTGATTTGTAGCGTAGGCAGGTTTCTGACAGAAACAAATGTAAATCCTCACCAGAAGAATACTTTCTTCATACAGGACTTAGAGAGATTTCCAACCTGTTTGAGCTCACAATTTAAAAAAGCCAAAAACAAGAATGCAATTAATATCCAAGAGTTCAAAGAAGTAACAAACCATAGACCCACATCCACAAAGACTTCATATGCTGTATTTATCAGATACTGTATATAAAATAACCATGTTTCATGTAACCAAAAACACAATTAAGACGCAAAAAATTACCCAAAATAATGAGGCATATTTTTTTAAAAAACTAAGTAAATATTTTAGAAACAAAAAGTAATCATTGAAATGAAAAATTAATAAAAGGGTTAAACATTACAATAAGCATAGCTAAAGAGAGATTTAGTGAGCTAGAAGACAAATACGGAGAAATTGCTTATAAGATAACAAAGGGAAACAAAGATAGTAAGTAAGAAAAAGGAGTAAAGGACATGGAGGCTAGAATGGAATAGACAGTCTAAGGGAACTTCCAAAAGGATACCAAAAGGGGGAAAATCAAGATTCAAAGAAATAAGGACTGAAATTTTTCTATAATTTATGTGAGACATGGGTTCTTATATTCAAGAAGCTCAGCAAGTCCCAAGTAGGATAAAAATAATGAATCTGGCTGGATGCAGTGGCTTGTGCCTGTAATCCCAGCACTTTGGGAGGCTGAGGCAGCCGGATCACAAGGTCAGGAGTTCGAGACCAGTCTGGCCAACATAGTGAAACCCCATCTCTACTAAAAATACAAAAAAATTAGCCAGGTGTGGTGGCATGTGCCTGTAATCCCAGCTACTTGGGAGGCTGAGGCAGGAGAATCACGGGCGAAGGTTGCAGTGAGCCGAGATCAAGCCATTGCACTCCAGCCTGGGCGACAGTATGAGACTCTGTCTCAAAAAAAAAAAAAAAAAAAAAATCCATAGATTTTTTTTTTTTTTTTTTGACAGAGTCTTGCTCTGTCACCCAGGATGGAGTACAGTGGCGCAATCTCGGCTCACTGCAACCTCTGCCTCCCGGGTTCAAGCAATTCTCCTGCCTCAGCTTCTCGAGTAGCTGGGATTATAGGAGCATGCCACCACACTCAGCTAATTTTTGTATTTTCAGTAGAGACGGGGTTTCACCATGTTGGTCAGGCTGGTCTTAAACTCCTGACCTCATGATCTGCCTGCCTTGGCCTCCCAAAGTGCTAGGGTTACAGGCATGAGCCACCACGCCTGGCCCATACTGATCTTTAAGAAAGGATATTGGGGTGTGAATTCTACCAGTGGCCTCAACTCTGAAGCATACACAATAAAGTAACTTGCCCTGCCTCTCAAAGTAAAGGAGTTCATTCAACTCTAATATGAAGAAACTATTACTTACCCTACTCATACCGTGTGGGTGTTATGAGACTAATAGAAACATTTTTGCTAGGATACTGGAAATTTGGTAGCTGGGGTACAAGTCAAGTTCTTTATAGCAGACTCAACTACCCATTCAGAGTCTCTATGAGCCTGACCTTAACAAGTTTGTAAGTGAAAATTTATTGTCCTCACTCTTTACTGAGGAACTAATTTATGTCCTTCCCATCCCTCTTCTCCTTCTCTCTAATGATTCAGGGAAATATATATATAAATCAAATCTCTGGAACAGTCCTGTAGGTATTTTGTATCATCAAAGCTCAATATGCAATCCAAACTCTAATAATGACCCTGGATCATGGCCATAATGATGAAATAAATAAACACTGGTATGTATTTGGAGAAAAAAATAAAACAATCAGATAAATGCAGGATATTTTTATTACAGGAATAGTATCATTCAGCTTATTTGGGGTAAGCATATGGGGTACTCTTCTATATCTCCAATCACCTGATTTTGGAACACAGGATTGGGATAATTTATTCTGATCCTTCCCCATGGCCACTAATTTTTACACAATCGAATTATGGCTTCCTTCAACCTCTCTCAGCCATCTCCACCACAGAGCCTTTCTACTTTATCCTCCCCTGTCAGAGAATTTCCATGGCAGCAGGGCAAGCTGTAGTGGTAGACACTTTCTCCATAGGATCTCTCATATACAGGGACAGACACACCTTGTAAATACTTCCTTTTGGGATCTATTGTCACTTCATATAGCTAAAAATGAATTGAGAAAAATGACAAATAGCCAGTGAATCTAGAATTCAGAATAAGAGTTGAAGGAAGGGGAATAATGAAACACAAGATTTACCTGTTTTCTTTTGACATTTCCATTGGTCTGTCCAAATGGATTCTTACTGTACTGTACTTTATGTAAATAAACACGCACTCAGGTTTAGTTACATTTTCTTGCTTCACAATTGCCATCTTATTTAAATATATGTCTCTGGTTTGAAAAATAGTTTTAAAGCTTTAATGGCTTGGAACAGTTAGTAGAGTTAGCTCAGACTTATAGAGAGGCAGCTGCAAACTTACCTTTTACTTCAAACTTGTCAAATTGTCAAAAGTTTCACTATATATTGCATTGTTGCCTGCTAATAATGGTATAACATGTGTGGTTTTATTGTCTCAGAACAAAAATGTAAAAGATGTCTTTTGAAAACATTTGATATTTGATGTGCTTTAAATTGCCTTACAATCTTAAATTACTATATATATATATAATTATAAAATCTTATGGCCATTAAATGAACTTTTGTATAAAGATAAAGAATTTTTGGATCTGAGACTATTTTGTGGTTCAATTTCTACTTTCATTTGGGCCAAAAAAGGCCTGGGGTGACAAATCATCTCTGAGTCGGATGTATGGCTACGATACCACTATAATAGTGTGATTTTTTTTCCATTTCATATCTACCTCCCAAAGATATTCCTGTAGATTCAGTCTTACACACTTAATTTGACTTGGAATTGTCTTAAGGATGCTTTTGAATTGTATTTCTAGTGCCACCAATGAATTTCATTTACTTCAATAATCTAGAGTTAATGTTTTAATCTCACTGTAATGTTAATGAAATAGCTACCATGTTTTATGCAGATGCTTGTTTTATTTAACCAATCAAATCAGAGTCACCTTAATGTTTATCTTTTATTTTTTTACTCAGTAGAAAAAGAATTATTTAAAAATAAATCTGAGCACAGGTTGTCATACTTTGAATATCAAGATGAAAATAATGAAGCCTGCATATGAATTAGGCATAAGCTTTTTGTCTTTCATCCACTAAAAAGCGCTATAAATCCTCCTATCATATTTCTGTGACTACCTATATTTCAACTTTTTTCTTGCCCCATATGATCTGCAGAAATGAACTTTAAGTCCAGGGAATTTGTAGCATTATGATAATATTAACATTATTGCTAACTAATAGAAACTTTTTTTTCTGAGAACTCAGTTACTATTTCTAAGAATCCCAGGTGTGTGTCCAAATCTGCAGAAAGAATGTACCTGCAATCCTAGGTTCCTAATATGGTGACATTAACTGTCTCTTTGTCTACTGAAGATGCTAAATTCTAGATACCTTATATGTGAGTGGGCTTTTCCCTTCAGTGGCATGATGAATAGCTGCGTAGTTATCCTCATGGTGTGTGCATTACATTTTGAACAAAGATTCTTTAACACATGGCATGTATGAGCCTGCTGTAACTGTTATGTGTAAAGGAAAAAAAAACACTGTGTACACATGAATCATTTCATAAGACCTAATAAATTCCTAGAAATTGCAGTAAAGTGATGCATTACATGTGCTAGACACGTAGAGTCATGTGAAAAATCTTTTGATTATTGGCACTTTCAATAAACGGGAGAACTAATAATGTTTTTAAAGCATATGGTACTTGTATAATCAAGGAAAGTTTCCTCAGCAACAACAATTATATAAACCTCTTACAACCTCCTCCTCTAATTATCTGTTTTATTAGTAGATGCATATCATCATCCATTAGGGAACACTTCAAAACGTAATGAGACATTGTTATAATGAAGATATACACACATACACGTTTATGTGTGTGTGTATGTGTATCTCCGTACATAAAGGGAAATCATCAAATAACATAGTCTATATATCAAAATTTGGATGTCCTTATAATGAAAACAAAGATATTTACAATTAATAAACTCAAGAGAGTTTATGAACTAAATCTATGAACCATTCATAATCAGTGTCAATAGTTCAATATACAGTATTAAGAATCATAGATCTCAGTGTTGGAAAAGACCTCATGGGCCATTTTGCTAATCTTCCGCTATTTCACAAATGAGGTGGCTAAGACTAAAAGAAATTAAGTTATTCACGGTCACTGTGTGTGAATACATGCACACCCACACACAGACTGATATCTTTCTGATGGACAAGGTGGACACATGTCATAGGATAGTGTAAAAAGAAATATCCTTATAACAAAGCCTTCTGACATGTTAAGGAACTAAACTTCCTTAGAAGGGGCACATCATGATAATACCTTATATGATTTCTGCTGAATAGCAAATAGTATGTTGAAAAGAACCTCAAGGCCTAATGCTTCACATCTCTCCAGCTGATTAACCCACTTCTAAGATACAGCATAATCAGAGAGGATTGTAGCAGAGAAAGGACAAGAGTTGGCCTCTCTATTAAATGCTTACAACTTATAAATTTTGCTGTCAGTTATTTGCAAGTAATGATAGAGGGAGTGGTTCAAAGGAGGTTTCATCAAGAAGAGAGTAGTACAAAGTTCTAAACTGCTTTTATGCTCTCTTTCAAAGACTATGTGACCAGGACAAGTCAGATTTTACAAAACGAATATAGCAGATACATTGTGCAATGCTGATCTCAGAGGCTAGGGCCAATACCCTTAGAATAGGCTAAATGTATTACTGAGATTTCATGATAAGGAGTTATGTTTTAAGGGGGCATGATTTGACCTGTGGTATATCCAAATCTAAAGCATATTATAACAAGCTTCTATTGTATTCCTCTTCAGGTATTTTTAAAGAATGAGTTAACCTTTGTGAAGTGTCGTGAGGCCATCAGGTTAAAGAAGCCTATATCAAATATCATTTTAGAGCTGTTAACAATACTCAATGTACCTAGAAATACAGACTGAAAATAATCAGTAAACCATTCACTATAGTCCCCCTGGTATCAGAGCAGCACAGTTAACATGCTAACAGCTAAGCTTCATGTGCTTAGTGGAAGAAAATGATCAATGGCAAAGAGCATATCCACCTTTGAAATGACATGATCCATTATAAGAATCAGATGTTAAATTGCTTCCTGTACTGAGCACACTCAATTAAAAGTCTGCACAGTGAGATCATCTCGATGGTTAAATATGCTCTGTGGGAACAACCTTTATGGAGCTTAAAAATCACAGAAGGACTATTCCTACCATGACACTGGAGATTTGGAAGGCATTTCCTTCCCTTATTTTTCAATCTGCTAGTTTTATTAGGAAGCCTTTTGCCTGAGAGGCTGCTGAGTTTTGGGTCATAACTATCCACCCTTTTCCTTCTGTGAACAAGAGATGATTCTAGTGATCTTTTTTCTTTGTGGTCCAGAATGGATGAATGTGGCGTTGGTCCAGACCTCTGTACAAAAATGTGTCATTTATGTACTTGGTATTTGATGTCCTTTATCTCCTTTTCAGCAGACTAATCTATTCACCTCAGTTCTGTCTCCTTGTCTAACTTTTCCTTCTTCCTTTGGCAGGAGTAGGGCCTGAGGGCTGAAAAGAATGCTAGACATTACATAAAATCAGCAGACCTGGTTTCTTCTGGCAGGTTTGCAATTAGCCGGGTCTATGACCTTGGACCAATTATTTAACCTTTTTGGTTCTCAGTTTCTTCATGTTTCAAAAACTCATATATTTCTTGTTCATTTTTTACCATCTGTCTCTCCCTGACAGACTGCAAGCTCCATTAGTGCAGGAATCTTTGTTTTCTTCACTGATATATCCCAAAAGTGTAGCAGATGGCACAAAGAAGATATTCAATGAAAATTTGTTTAATAGATGAATATTTCACATCTCGGTTAGTAGTGTTACCATTCATACAGTCTCCCAATATAGAAATCATGGAGTCAGTGAAATTCCTGTCTCCCCTTATACCCACATAGTCACCAAGTGCTATTTTCTATTTTCTTTTCTTTCTTTCTTTTTTTTTTTTTTTTTTTTGAGACGGAGTTTCGCTCTTGTTGCCCAGGCTGGAGTGCAGTGGCACGATCTCAGCTCACTGCAACCTCCACCTCCCGGGTTCAAGTGATTCTCCTGCTTCAGCCTCCCGAGTAGATGGGACTATGGGCGCACACCACCATGCCTGGCTAATTTTTGTGTTTTTAGTAGAGACGGGGTTTCACCATGTTGGCCAGGCTGGTCTCGATTTCTTGACCTCGTGATGCACCTGCCTTGGCCTCTCAAAGTACTGGGATTACAGGTGTGAGCCACCGCGCCTTGCCCCAAGTGCTATTTTCTAACCCCTCTCATGTCTGTCCTTTCCTTTCCATCTACACTTAAATTCCCTTATATCAACTTTGCATCATTTTTTTGACTATATTCTCCAAACCATTTACCGAAAGGTAATGGTAATGGTAATCTCCAAGTCATTTACCGAATGACTTTGCTAAAATGCAAGCATGGTCATGACACTACCCTCTTTAAACACCTTAAATGGCTTTCCTATTGTCCTCAGGGTCAAGTCCAAGCTCCTAGGCACGGCATACAGAGACCTTCATGATCTGTGGTCTTTTGTGATCACTTCCTCAACCATCAGTAAATATTAAAGACTCTTTGCACATTGTATCTCTCTCTCTATCTTTTAGCATTTAGTGCAAGGTATTTTCATCTTTATTCACATTTGCCTCCCCAACTATAGATGTTTCATCCTTCTTTGTATACTATTGCCTCACATGCTGTCGGAGACATAATAGGGGCTCAGGCTCAAGAAATGTTAGGCAAATAAACAAGTAAATGAGGAGGTTTTGACTAGTGCAGTAGTTCTCACACTGTGAGGCAAACTGCTTAACTTCTCTGTGCCTCAGTGCATTAAAATCCATAGGGATGCTGAGATGGATGGAAGAGGAACATTTAATGAATATCGAATCAGATATCTACACTTTTTTCCAGATCTAATATTCTATAGGGCTATCATTTTTTCCCCTCATCATTTCATTTGTTTTGGTGGGTAAGGGTTGTTTGGGGTGAGAAAGGAGTGGGGTAGGGTTTAGGGTACTTCATCTGGAAGAGAGAGAAGGAGGGGGCAACATACAGGCACGTTCATAATTACCCTTTTCCTCCCATTCTGTGATTTTCTTCTTGGCCAACAGGACTAGTGCATGTCTTCGTGTGTTAGGGAGTAGGAATGGGCAGGGAAAGAGAAACTCTCAGTACATTGAATTTAATGTTAACTCAATGGAAATACAAATATTTGAATTTATGCAACTGGAGAGTAGTACATTACCAGGAATTTTATCTAATTCTGAGGCATCAGGAAGGGCACATAAAGGATGTGAGTGATCTGAGGGAGCAATTATATGATTCAGAATCACTGTTTGATCAATATGTATTTATTAAATCATATATAAAGAGGCAAGCTTCTGACTCACTGTAAAGCACCTTACCATAGTAAAGACATTAATGTTGGTGTTCTCTAGGGTTCTGATTTTCTTCATTCTCATTTTCCACACTCTCCCTGGACAGTAGCTTGCATTCCTGTGGTCCCAACTATGTTCCAAATATTTGTCTCTAGCTCAGGATTCTTCTCTAATTTCATTCTTGACTATCAACCCCTCGCTGGCCATATGCAAGCGGGATCTTCTGCAGATGTCTACGACACAGCATGCCCACAACTGAGCTCACCATAGCTGGCCCCTCTGCCCCAAACCTACTTTTCGGCCTATGTCTTTTCTCTCTCAGTTGGCGGCACTTACTTTTGTCTAGTCATCCAAAGCAGTTACCCTGTCTCTTTTCTCTACATCGACCGTGGTCATTCCTCTCTAGTCTGTTTCCACCTCACCATTCTCACAACTACAGCTTCCATTCAGGCCCTTCTCACCATCATGCTCCTTGACTACTCCAATAATCACATTGCACATGTCTCTTAGTTCCTTATATCATTCAGCTACAATTGGTCTTCTCAATAGTCTATCTCAAAGGTGGTTTGTTTTAAATCACTCAATGCTTTCCTACTGCATCAAGAAGAAATGCAAATTCCTCAGCATAGTGTGTAAACAAAACTCCCTATTTTCTGGCCCCTGCTCATCTCACCAGTTTTATCTCCTTCTGCACTCCTAGGCTATAGCTATACCCAATGGCTTGCAAGTCCCCAAATGTGTCATTTAGATTCATAGCTCTATTTCTTTGTTTACACTGCTCCTTCTGCCTGAAATGTTCGTTCCTCTCTTGTCCATGTGATAAACATGCAATCATCATTCTGGTGTTAATTCAAATGTTAAGACTTCTACAAAGCCTTACCTGACTGTAAGGCTTCTTCTCACAAAAATAGTCTACTGCTCCCTCCTTTGTGCTCTGTGACACAGGGCCCTGGACATGGTCCAACAATGATACATTTTTATACATGGTGAGTTAGATAATAAATTTTAGAGGACAGTGCAGTACAGTGGTGAAATGTATGAACTGTGAAGCCAGAAGCTATATGATTATATGATTGTCTTTGGGCAAGTTATTTCACCTCTCAGTGCCTTGGTTTCCTCATCTGTAAAGTAAGCATGATTATCATACTTACAGAGTTGTTATCAGTGAGTTAATATATGTACAATGCTTACAATAGTGACTAATACATAATAATTATTATGTGTTTGCTACAATAATAATAACATTAATATTATCATTTTTAACTTAAAGCTCTAAGCCATGATAGTGTATCTGAAACATGGAAGGATGGAAAGTATTCAGTAACATTTAGTAAGTAAATTAATAATCAAGTTAGGTCCCTACTGTACAGTCTCATAATACCCAGAAACTTTCCCTTTGTAACCTTTTTCTAACTTGTTCAGTGTCTCTCTGACTAAACTGTAGGATCCATTTGTGCAAGGACCACATACACCGTGTTCACTACTATAACCCCAGCATCAAGTACCATGCCAAGCACTTAGCAGGCACATGTATATTTGTTAGACATAAAGGTTATAGAGGTTATATATACATATAACCTCTATATGTATATAGAGATATACATATCTATATCCTATACCTAAGGATATAGATATATATGGTTTTTAAGATTTTCATTTCAGTTATTATTAGATTACCTTTAGCATTTTGATCATTTTCTGAAATTGTAAAATGTATTCCTCTTTCCTGTATTACGTCTATGTGAGGCAACAAAATTTCAGTGAAGTATTGTTAGAATTGCAGTGAATTATTATGCTAAAATTAAACCTTTTTTTTTTTTTTTTTTTTTTTGAGACGGAGTCTGGCTCTGTCGCCCAGGCTGGAGTGCAGTGGCGCAATCTCAGCTCACTGCAAGCTCCGCCTCCCAGGTTCACGCCATTCTCCTGCCTCAGCCTCCCGAGTAGCTGGGACTACAGGCGCCCGCCACCACGCCCGGCTAATTTTTTGTATTTTTAGTAGAGACGGGGTTTCACCATGTTAGCCAGGATGGTCTCGATCTCCTGACCTCGTGATCCGCCCGCCTCAGCCTCCCAAAGTGCTGGGATTACAGGCAAAATTAAACCTTTTAACAGAGAATTTCTCCTCTTTCCTTACAGTGTAGGATCACAGACTTTTCAGCTCATGAGCTAATCCAGTGGTACGAAAAGTCCCACAGTGCTTCAATCTTTCCTGCTTACCACGTCATTTTACATCTTTAACAAAATTCATAGGCAGAGGCTTTCTAAGAGTTACCACTTATTAATTACACTTATTTAATGAGTACATGGTTTGAAGAAAAATGGTATAAAGAATGACTCGTTATTTTTAGAGCTTATAATTCAGGTGAAAAGACAAGCCATGTGCACACATATCTACATCACAATGTTTTCTGTGCTCTTTAGCAATGTGCATGGTAAGATTTCAGGGGATCCTGGCCAGTGCAGTGGCTCATGCCTTTAATCCTGCCACTTTGGGAGGCCAAGGCAGGCGGATCACGAGGTCAGGAGATCGAGACCATCCTGGCTAACACGGTGAAACCCCATCTCTACTAAACATACAAAAAAATTAGCCGGTCGTGGTGTCACGCGTCTGTAGTCCCAGCTACTCGGGAGGCTGAGGCAGGAGAATCACTTGAACCTGGGAGGCGGAGGTTGCAGTGAGCCGAGATTGCGCCACTGCACTCCAGCCTGGGCGACAGAGCGAGAATCCATCTCCAAAAAAAAAAAACAAAAAAAAAAAAACAAAAAAAAAACTCAGGGGATCCCTGTTGATGTGATCAGGAAACATTTTATGGAATGGCTAAAATTATAGTTAGTCTTGATGGACGGGTTGGATTTCACTAGGTGGAACTACAATAGCATCTCATGAGGAGGAAAAGGCATGGAGAAAAGCATAAAAATATGGTTCATTAAGGGTAAGGAGAGCACATAGATTACTTTGGCAAAGGAACGATTTATGCAGGAAGCAAAAATAGAAGATAGGCTGGAGAAAGATTTTTGGAATAGTTTGTGGTAGGCTTTTGATCATAGACTAGGATACTTGAAGTTTATCTACAGATAATGGGAAGCTATAGAAGATGCTAGAGTAGGGAATGAAAAAAGGAAAGCAATGTTGTAGCAATAGCAATTGAGTGGCAATATAGCAATATGTAAAATGGGATAGAGTTCCTGGGCTAAGTTGTGCTTTTAAGTGATGGGACACCCAGTAGAAATATTTCGCAGATGGTTGGAAATGCCAGATTATTTGAGTTTGGGAGAGATACAATTTGAAATAATCTGCATAGAACTGACAGTAGGAGACTTGGGAATGTATTAAATAACTGTAGGAGAATACAAAATGAAGACAGAAATTCAAGCACAGACCTACAATGAAAAACAAGATGAAAAAAATAGGTAACAGCATGTTATAAATAAAAATGCAGTAAAATACTAACCTAGGACATACCTGGAAACCTCTTAGGACTCACAAAGGTGTACAGATCACATTTTAAGAAGCACTGCCTTAAGGAAGGAACAGTTAGAATTTAAGAGTAGAGGAAGGAGAAGGAAATTAACTCCACTACACCTGTTGAGCAGTCAGATCCTGTCCACTTGGGATCACAGCTGCATACTCCAGTGTCCAGAAGAAAAGTTCCGTGTCCTGAGCACTGCTCTTGACATACAGGAAGTGGTGTTTCACAGTTAACTCCTCCCCAGCCAGTAGAACAGTGACATTCTCCTTTTACACAGATGCCATGGTTGGAACACATTGGGTCTAGGCAGTCCTCTGAAGGCACAAAAAAGTTGGGGGGAGGGGTGATTAATAGGGAACAGGTATGGCCAACATACCTTAGTATGGTGAAACGGAGATCACATTGATTTCCTAGTTTATATCATCAATGCTGCCTTAATTAGGCAATAAAATGACTCATTCAAACACTCTGTCCAAACCATATTATTAACACTTCAAAATATGGTGGGGTATCACAATGGTTGCAATCTAAATTTAGAAGGAAAAGGAAACCACACATGTGCTGTGTGAAACTGTGAACAGTGTGCAGTACCCCCACACAAATAAGTGGGTGGAGTACTGTGGGCCTTCAACAGGAATTGCTCAGCTGCGCAAAAAAGCCCAAGAGTTTTTGCTAAGTCATTCCTTATCCTTTCTGAAAATGGAAGCAATAGCTCCCAGAGAAGACTTTTACTTGATATGTCTAGAGGAGTTTATATAAATTTTTGAAATTTGGATTATTCAAGGTATTGGGTGAGGTGAATGCTGTTGCATGAAATAATAAAATTTACATCAATTTATTATAATCTCTCATTTATTCCTTAAAAGTACTGAAAATGTAATATTTTAAACTTAATTTAAAAATTCATTTCTTCATGGCTTCTCCTTCTATGAGAACACGGTGACATAGTTTTCAGTGTCTTAGAATATCACAGATCCAATTCCATTTGTCTCTGATTCTGTGAGTCTGGAAATTTTTGTATACATTCTACCAAGTGTGTATACTGTTTTAGAGGTAGGTTCTTATGCTTGCCTGGGGGAAAAATTGTTTTGTGATTTTAACTAGTAACCATTCCATGGGAAATAGAAAGGTTGATTTCCAAATTTCTAGTCTTTCCATACAAATAAAATGAGACTAAAATAACTAATCATAATGAGGACGTATGATTTGAATTACTTTTCCAGCAATGCAAATAGACTGTGACAACCTGCCTGCATTTCCAAGACTGCCTAGTTTTAGGGTGTGGCTTGGGTCTGTGGAACGGAGTAAGTCTAACTAAGCACTATTATAATTGGTGTTATTGCCACTATAATTAGCCCAAGATCTTGGAGTCATTAGCACAATAATTTATTATCTGAGCTAATAAGCAAATAAATACCAGAAGGTACATCTAATTTGATTCATGATTTGAAGAGAGAGGGAAAGTCCAAACTATAGAATCTGTTTTCAGAGGAAGGCCATTTTGTTATATTAAAGAATAATAATTTTAATAAAGTAATATTTAACTTAATACAGCCTATTTTATTAAGAAGCCTGCTTCAATGTATTCATGGAAGTCATATTTAAATCATTCATGTCATATTTAATTTAGAAGCACAAAATCATATGGCTAAAGGGGCCAGGCAGGTGGCATACAGGAAGGAAATGGGCCATATGGAAGAAAAAAAGGGTGTGTTGGGAGCAAACTGAAAGCAAGTGCCCTTTTAAAAAGAACTGCTGCTACTTGGCTCCAGTTGATTGCCACCACGTAGCAATGTGGGCCGAGGGTCACCAGATTTTCTAGTGTTTAAAGAAGCCAGAAATAGGAATTCTCATACGGCAGTTCCCTATTTTTAAATTTTGGCAAATAAGTCACATTAAACAACAGCAACAGCAGCAACACAGTGTGAGCCAAACAAAACCCATTCAGATGCCTGGTTCAGCCTGTGGGCTCCTGCTGCAAAGTTTGACTTAAAACATCTTTTTTTCTATTGCATTGGAAAAATTTATACCATTAAATGTACTGAGCATTATTCCTTAATATCTTGGTTATTCTACAGATATTCTTAGTGACCCTGGAGAAGACAAATTTAAGTGAACTCTTTTTTAAACTGCTTACAAAATTTAAATTAGAGGGGTCTAAATTAATTAGATTACATGTTTTTCATGGTAATTTGTAGATGTGATAGTATTTGTTTACTAACACTGTGTGGCTCTATATAGCATATGAATTTGCAACTTAAATATAATTATTTCAGCTGGATCACCATAAAAACACTTTCCGAAAGTAACTCAGAAACTCCAGTGCCTTGTCTAGGCCAAATGCCATTTATATATAATATAAATGGCATATATATATGTATATATAATATAAATGGCATATATATATGTATATATAATATAAATGGCATATATATGTATATGGCAGATATATACATATATGGCATATATATATGCCATATATATATATATAGACATATATATATATATATATATATGGCAGATATAATCGTCACACCAAAATTCTACTATTGCTAATGGGAGGTGAAAAGCTAAAGTCTTGCTTGTTCATGGAGTGGAATGAGATTAAACCCGTTAGAATGCTGTGTAATAGTCTTAATGGGCCATCTTTAAAAAGCAATTATTGTGCATTTCCAGCAGCCTCTTTCCCGAACAACAGTTATGATGAGACCATCTCCCATGGTAATGGTTTAATATTATTTCTGAAATCAGTCTTGTTTGAGGAATGTAGCATGAAAAATGTCTGATTACTAGTAAACTTATTTTCCAGTGCGTCTCTTTAAATGATAAAACTTGCCACTTCAAAATTTTGGGGGGATAAAGACTCCTTTGGGGTGAATTTAACATAAAGGCATGGCTTTGAAACTCATTAGTAGTAAGCCTGCTTCCTTAGGCATGGAGGTCAAGTTTCAGCATGAGGTATGTAAAAATAAATAATATAAAGCAATAACAGTAATGGTAATTACAAATCACTCCCAAAGAAAACATTTGCAAAATGGCTGCAAACATGCATATATTATTATTTTTATTATGTGCTTTAAAGTGAGATGTAGCATAATGCATTCTGTAATAATGAAATCATCTGAGTTAACACCTAAAATCATCAATATGGACATTCTCAACCTATAAAATAGTGAGAGAAATTAGGGATGTACAATACTATTTTTCATTATTGCTCTGAAAGTGTCACAGATACAGCCTCATGTATAACATTAGAATCTGTCAGAAGAGACAAGAGCTCCGCTGACCCAAACCCTCTGCTGCATGTACTAAGATGCTGAGCATTTATTGTTTGCAAAGGCCACTTGCATCTCTACTAGGAGAACAGAATGACACCTTGGACAACTGAGTGAGAGAAAAGCCTGAAGCAATAGATTAAAATGGGATTCTGACCTTCCTCGCATATTTCTCCTTTGTATCCTGGCACACAGATGCAGACTCCCATGATGCAGGTGCCGTGGCCAAAACATGTTGGATCAATGCATTGTTCTTCCGGAACGTCACACTCTGGCCCCTTCCAGCCATGCCGGCAGACACAGTGTCCTTTCTCGTATTCTCCATTCCCACCACACAGCACAGGGCAGGAATCTGAAGGTTGGCAAATGAACTTGTAATGTTCTCATAATGCTTTCAAAGTCTCCAAAGAGCAATTCTCTATTGATTTTCGTATTTCAGGCAAAAAATTGTACTATTTCTGTCTTACCCTTTATTAAATAGGCACATGTTCATGATTACAAACAGAATTTTCCTCTTATGGGAGTGAAATAAAGGTAAATTAAAAATATCCTGAGTGGAGAAATTATTTCAAGTACTTGCATTTGATGTCACCCTACTCTTAAACTGTTATTGTTATTATTTTAAGCTAGGATTTTTCTTTCTTATATTTTTATTCCTCAGGGAGATGTGTGTTTACTTTTAGGAAGCAAAATCTGAAAATTTAAAAAGCAATAAATGAAGTTATTAATGTTATAAAATATTATCTTTAAAAAGTTGTGTAATTAAATAGATTTCTATTGGACAGATGTCTGTTCCTATAACACATTGTGCAGACCTTTATTAGAATGCTAATTCTGCTTTGTCATTGTTAGTCTCCTTATTAAAACTATGCACTTTTTGAGGACAAGGCCTGTATTTTTTGTCTTATTGATATTTTAATACCAACCATCACCTCCACACTCAACCCCCACCTCCTCAAGATCTATCATGGTGCTGGGAACCTAGCAAGTGTTTTCGAATTCTCTACTGAATGGAATTTAACAGAAAGAAACTAAGTGCCTGAGAAACCTGATTAAAATATTAGCAGACTGGGAACTTTAAGAATACAGTGAAAATGAGCAGAAAACATCTCTAAAATAATAACTGTAAGTCTACGGGAAAACATGATGTGATTTACCTAAAGCTTTTCAAAAATTAAACTATGGGCAAGTCCAGGAAGAGTGAAGTTTGCTAAGTTTGACTTCTGACTTTCCAGTCTTTACTTTGTAGGCTCCTTACTCATTTGGTGATAACCCACCCCTTCCACATACATTGATGTGTATAAGCAGTTATCAACTTAGTTCACTTTTAAAGTCAGCTCATTATGAATTAGTTTGTGAAGGAAATACAAGCATCACGTAGTGACTGCTCAGACAACCTATGTACAAATCCCAGCTGTTAGGTAACCCTGGTTAAGTCACTTAAACTCTCTGGCATTGTTTCTTTGCCCATAAAAATTGGATAATAGCAGACCTATCTCATAGAGCTATTGTAGGAAGTTGGAATTAAAAGACGGAACACAAAGTGTTTAGAACAGTGCCTGGCATAGTAAGTGCTCAGCTTTTGGCAGCAGCCATAGGGAACACTGCTGCTGTTGCTGTCACCACTACTAATGTTACTTACTATGACTATTACTACTAATTCTGGGTTATGAAATCACATCTATTTTCCTAAACCAATCAGAATAACAGAGCAACATTACCTCTAGCACAGTCAGGTCCAAGGAATCCTGGGAAACAATGACAATGGCCAGAGATACACTCTCCATTTCCATTGCAATTGGTTGAACAGTCATCCATTATTTCTAGTAATACAGAGAAAAAGATAAAAAAAAATGAACGAATCTCCAGGCTGTAGAGTCTTTATTTTTTTTTAAGTTGCAGGAACTCTGGACCTATGACAATTTTGCCCTTTGCTGTTTGTGGAGCACTTACTGCTCAAAATCACATACAAAGACATCTGTAAGATGTCACATGCAGTACAAAATTATAAAAAGGGCTCTGGGTTTGCTGAATTGGCTAATCAAGAGTGGAACCAAAAAACATGATTATCTCTAAAGTACATAAATATTCTAGTTCAACTGTATTCTTAAGAGACATTCATGATAAAGCTAAAAAATGTACCAGGATTACAGGGCATTTCTCAAAAGCAAAACAGGCTTTAAAATGTAACACAGATGACTAAGTCTACTGTTTATTTTTCAAATTTAGGTTTTAGCAAATAAAATTTCTTCTCTAGCAACTTATTTAATCTACTATCTTGACAGCTTAAATATGATATTCAGTATTTCATTTTCATTAATAAGTGACAATGGAAGGCTTTTAAAGTAAGTGTTCATATTAAATTCACCACCACTAAAAGCATTAGAACCTAAGTATTTTGTTGAGAAATGCTTTCTGAACTGTAAATGCTTATCAGTTTTCTGCCACTAATTTCCTTTCAATCCATTCTTAGAGAAGAATAGATTTCAGATGAATTGAGATGGCTTTGAAGGTACCGATAGGTAGTTCTGGTGACATAAATATGTACCGTGCAACAGAACTTTTATAAGACTTACGGTAACTTCTCTGAAAATCTATAATATTATACAAATGTCAGTCTCTCTGACAATGAGGTGAAAAAATGTTTGTATTTTAAAATTGTGTTTGAGCACAATAATGATCAAATTCTAAGTCTGAACTATTATGGTACCTATGCTTTATTCTCGCAGGGTTTTTTTTTTGTGGGGTGTGTGTGTGTGTGTGTGTGTTTGTGTGTGTGTGTTATCTTCTCCTCATTACACCTTTCTATAAATTTCTCATACTCAGCATTCTTGGACTCTGAGTTTAGTGTTCTGGCCTATTAAACTCACACTTTTCTTGTGTACCATTTTTTCCCTTTTCAATCTAAATTACCTGCTTCACCAAGTTTCACTTGGATAAGCTATTTCTGATTAGAAGGAGAGATTCTAGGAGGTGGTCCTGATATCTTCCACTGAACAATAAGAGTGAGAATTTATAATGAGGGTTGAGAAATAGCATTTCTACAATTGTGGCCTGTGGATTACTTGTATCAGTAGATCACCTGGGGCACTTAAAATGGGGATGCCTGTGTTTCAGCTCTAGATCTACCAAACCTGCTTCAGAGGAATGCAGCCCAGTCATCTACATTCTGACAATCACCACATGAGAACATTGAGAACCAATGCTTTAAATAGTAAACTTCCATAGTTAGAGAACTTTGTTCTAAATGTGGCATTTTTGCCTTGAGAAGAATAAAAACAAGAAAAAGAAAGAGGTATCTAGTCCATTTGGGGGATTCTTAAAAGCTGAGAATGAATCCAGTGGCTGGATAGCCACCCTATTATCAATTGAAGATATTATTTGTCTAACCACTATGTGAACACATGCCTTTTGCGGGTTTATGCCAGTCTGGTCCCTCATCACAGTGTTAGAAAACTCAACTGGATAAGCAAATAACACCTGACATTCACTTAACCACACCTGGGCTGACTGAAATGTAGCATTCAGCAAAGAGCCAACTATTTTTAACTCATTAAAACACTAGTTATCATCAGAAAATCACTAATTTACTTGACAAGTAGTTATGAAAAGGCATAAAGAGACTTTTTATCATTCAGAGATGGAACAATTATTTATCTGTTTTCTACTTATCTAGCTTCCTTGTACCAAGCAGTAGTGCCACTTCTTAAATCTACATTTGAGGCCGGGCGCGGTGGCTCACGCCTGTAATCCCAGCACTTTGGGAGGCCGAGGCGGGCGGATCACGAGGTCAGGAGATCGAGACCATCCTGGCTAACACGGTGAAACCCCGTCTCTACTAAAAATACAAAAAATTAGCCGGGCGTGGTGGCGGGCGCCTGTAGTCCCAGCTACTCGGGAGGCTGAGGCAGGAGAATGGCGTGAACCCAGGAGGCGGAGCTTGCAGTGAGCCGAGATCGCGCCACTGCACTCCAGCCTGGGCGACAGAGCGAGACTCCGACTCAAAAAAAAAAAAAAAAAAAAAAAATCTACATTTGAATTTCCCCTGTGCTGGATGGTTAGTAGAAGGCCATAGAGGAAGCTTTCAAAAATAAATATAGTTGAATTTAATTTCATACCAGATCCTATTGGAAACTTTAAGGAAGCAGCCTTGTGGGAATGTAGCTCTTCTGGAAAAAATGTTTAATAAAGCTTGCTATCAAAATAAATAAAAATCCGTACATCTTATTGACTTATTTAAGAACTGTCCCTGAGCTCAAAGGGCTTTACAAAGCTTAACCCCAGCAATGCAAATGAGAAGAGAAGGCAATATAGGCTTTGAAGCTGCCACTTCCACTGGGTATCAAAGAGACATTGGAACAGCCGAGGGACTCCAGGAGGAAGATGGCTGCAGCAGGAACACATAAACAACTAGCGATGAAAAAAAATGTGTTTTTCTATTTATGTTGGCCTCCAGTAATCTTTGACTTCTATCTTTTAAATCTTACTTCAGAATTACTTCCTAGAGTCCAGTTTCTTAGAGGTGAGAATAATTTTGAAGTTCTATGTTTAAACCCTGTTCTTATGCTACAGTCAAAAGCCCCTTGATATTTGCATCTTCGCTGATGATAGGTTTTGTTTCTGGTAGTTATTCTCATGGGAGAAACTAAATGTAATGAATACTCTTATAGAATGAGTATAGTCTAAAGGGTATGGAATTTGGAATCAGACATACTGGTTCTCAAATTTCAATTTTGCCACTTGCTGTCTGTGAGACCTTGCCAAATTATTTACTCTTTTCAAGCCTCCATTTAGTTATTTGTAATATATGTATCACTATTCCTGAGCTATCTGGGTTGTGATGAGAATCAAACAAGATAACTGAGTGTAAAGCATCTAGTACAGTGCTTGGGGCAGAGTGGCATTCCATAAATGCTATCTATTATCCTGCTACAGAGCAAGTTGCCTGAGATTAAGGGATACTGACAATGCTGCCCATACTACTGGAAAATGATATATAATAACTTAGGCCAGTGTTTGACCTATATTAGTCATTTAGTAAATGTTAGTTATTAATTGTCTTCATCCTTGTTAGTAGCAGACCAAATATAGTTGAGATCAATCAACTGATTCCAACATTATCATGAAATAGATAAATGAGCAGCGTTTAGAGCAAATTCATACAAATCTGACTTTGTTTAATCAAGTATATTGGCTTCTTTTTACTCTGATTAAGATAAACTTCAAAAACAAAAATAAACTGAGGAGGTCAGGCATGGTGGCTCATGCCTGTAATCCCAGCAATTTGGGAGGCTGAGGCGGGTGGATCATCTGAGGTCAGGAGTTTGAGAGCAGCCTGGCCAACATGGTGAAACCCCGTCTCTACTAAAAATACAAAAATTAGCTGGGAGTGGTGGCAGGCACCTGTAATCCCAGCTACTCTGAAGGCTGAGGCAGGAAAATCGCTTGAACCCAGGAGGCGAAGGTTGCAGTGAGCCGAGATTGTGCCATTGCACTCCAGCCTGGGCCATGGAGAGAAACTGTCTCAAAAAAAAAAAAAAAAAAAAAAAAGAAAGAGGAGAATTTAGGGTGAATGACTTATAAGCCTTTTGATTTTGGGAAAATTTACTTGAGTTTTCTTTAAGTGGAACGGTAGCAGAAATGTTTCTCTTGCTTCTAATTTTAAAGACAAGAGAAAAGTAAAGAGACTGACTTGCATTAAGCAAAGAGCAAATATGTTGTTGTATATGAAACTGACAGCTTGATATGTGGATGATATGAATTGTATCTCAAAGTTTAGGTTCTTTGGGGGAGGAAGTAAGGGACAGGAAAAAACCCCTAAGCATGTTTCTGGGTCTATTGATTTTTGGAAGGTTAATAGATCGGTTAGTGTTTTAACTTGAGCTTAAGAGTAAGAATAACAGGAAGACAGAAAGTCTTCACAAATATTTTATTTCTTCTAATTTATCTAATTTTTAGGAGAAACTCAACCTTTTATAACTCCTCGACATGCACATAATTAATATTAAGCCTCCATAGAAAAATGCCATGAAATATTCATCCATTGAACCTGCCCCACTGAGCCTGTCAATAGCAAAACAGTGACATGACTTAAAAATTTATTTTCTATTTTAACAAACAAATATTTTGTCTTTTGAAGATATAAGATCAGTGGAGTTTTTCCTCTAGGGGAAATATCATCATTTCCATTGTATTGACTTTCTGATTACTTTAGAAGAAAGTTTTGATAATCTTACGGCTGAAATACCATTTTCTATTGACTCAAGGTCTTCAGCATCAAGTAAAAATAGAACGTAATTGTTAAAAAGAGCAGATGGTATATCTATTAACAGTCAACACATCTTCCTAAACATATGGCTGAACAGGTTAACTAAAGGATAAAGTGGTGAGGATTGTATTGAAAACTGACAGCTGTAAAATATTTTGTCTTTTAAAAGACATGTGTTTTAGGAAAATTCACACAATACGATACTGTGTCTATGAGTTGTTTATTTTCAGGACTCTAAAATTGCTAAGGAGCTCAGCTTTATTCACACAAAGGGTCACGAGGACTATTTATCCTAAAATGACAAAAGAGTGAGATGTCTGAAACTAATTAGGGTGAAAGTGAATGAGTATAGGCAGGCATCGCATTAAAAAGAACATGTTTTAAAAGGCCCTGAGCACACTGAAAGAGACATTGTGATGAATTTCAAACTAAAATATTCTATAAGAAAGGGCTTTGAATGTCTCAAGTTATTATCCTTAATATTCTTCTGTAAATAATCTTATGTTGTATTTTAAAGCCCTAATGCTTCTAGAACCAGTTGTTCTAAAGAAGAACTGTACTGATACTAGTTTTTTCTATTTGAAAAAGGTATTCATTGCTTTTTAAAAATAACAGAACTTAAATTAACTTGCTTATTCCCTTTTTCACTGAAATTGTTCATCTATGTAGCCTTGGTAATAATATTACTAAGGTAATTATTCCTGTTGAGAGCACATAAAAAGATGTATGGCAAGTGTCCTAGAAGAGCAACAAATAAAGTAGCATTAAAAAAAAATCTTAATCAGCATTTAAACAACATCAATGATAACAACAATATAAACTTTTATCATAGTAACCTTTCCTCAATGACTTCAACTCAAAGTGAGCAATAAGCTTAAATAACCCCCAGGACACTGTCATCACTGATTGTGTCTTTCTAGGGTTGAACTGTCAATTCAACATATTAGGCAAAGCAGCTTACCAATTGCTGTAGTTAACACGAATACTTGCTCCATCTTTTTTCCATCATTGTAAAATGCCAGATACCAAGGTCCTTGATCCATATACTCTATGAAACCTGTCTCCTGAAGCGAAGTTAAGATCAGGTTCCGAGGGGAGTGCTGTGTATCATCAGAGCCCTTGGAGTCCTGCTTGACCAGCTGTTTGCCATCCATTAGTTTTACAAAATCAAACTGGAACAAATACAAACATGAAGATGAGCCACTACTTTTTCTTCTAGACTGATAAACATCCCTAACTTCAACTGCCCTATTTCATACTTCTTTGCTTTGAAGTTGAGCAAATTGGAAGAGGAGGTTATCAATTTTTAAGTATATTTAGACTTGGCCAGGCACAGTGGCTCATGCCCGTAATCCCAACACTTTGGGAGGCGAGGACAGGAAGATCACTTGAGCCCAAGGGTTTGAGACCAGCCTGGGCAACAAATTTTATAAAAATTTTTAAAAGTTTTTTAAAGAGCATATTTAAACTGAAAAACATATTATTAATTATGAAGAAACCCTCACTGTAATTATAAATATTATAAACCTTTCAGTTTGAGAGTATTCAAAATAATTGTTTAAAAATGAATAAATAAAAAACAGAAAGAAATCTTGTTTAGTATTATGCAGGAGAATCTTGACATTTTACTAAAGCATCTGATAGAAGATACTTGAAAATGCACCTTCCACTCATAAATGTTACTGTGACCTTCTCTACAAATTAAGTTTGTTTCTTTGTTTAACATGATCTCTTGACTAACTGAAGGTAAGGTTTTAACTATAGTCATATCTGTTGGGGAAAAAACAAGCCCCAGTGTTTGATTACTTTTTCTACTTCTTAGATGAAGTAGTGCTCGAAATGGGTTCATGTGGGGAAAAATTAAGGAGAAGAAAATGAGAGAAATGAGATGTTTAAAGTTTATGGAAGGGCTATAAAAATCATAGAAGTTTTACACATTTAAGTTATTAACAACAGTAAAAAAAAATTTCTACCTGTAAGACAAAACCTAACTTTTTGACTAATTTCTCACTAATTTCTGATTAATATGCGTTCCTTCATTGGGAAAAGGGGACACAGATGTATGAAATCAGTGAAGGGACTGTGGGCAGTAAAGCTAAGCAAGATGAGAGGTCTGGGAAGCTCATGAACAGCCGGTTCCAGGAAGCAGAAGTCAAGTTTAAAGGGTATTGTCTTAAACTTTCTTTTCTGAATCTGCTCTGCTAAATGTTATTCCTTATTTCTCCATGTCATTTTTTTCATTAGATTCAGTGTAATTATTCTGGATATTTATTCATGACAAATATTGTTCTGTCCTTACCTTTGACAACCACATATTTCACAAGTCACAAACCCTGAACTGTTCAACCCATCACCCTTGAAAAGGGTTTAAGAAAATACCTATAATATCAAATACCTGAGTATGTGTAGGTGGAATGTTTCTTCTGCCATAAATTCCCAGCAGAGAGTCCTTGGCTAAAGAAATATTGAACTTCAGATATATCGGATGGTGGATAGTAATCTGGAAACGCCAGAATAAACCAGGTGGAATGGTCTGCATGACCTGTGCACCAATGTCAACTTCTCCAGTGTCTATTGCCCGTCCCTTCTGAAACACTAGTTTTAAAGGTAGAGAAAATTACACACCATGTTAATCTTAATTTATAAAGCAATGGTTTTTAGCTTTTCAAGAACAGATATATCAAAATAACTTACTCAGCTTTTTCTTCCTCCCCACCCCATCTGTCTTTCAGGGCCTTGCCCAAATTAAATATCATCTAAGGAGCCTTCCCCAACCACCCACTATGTCAGTCTCTCTCTTCTCTTCAAATCCTATTGCATTTATTTCAATCAATTTCACTCCTTTTAACCATTATTTACTGAGTGCTGTCTTGGTAGCTGCAAGAGATACAAAGATGAGTAAGAGGCAGTTGTTGCTCTCAAGGAGCATTGAAAATAGCAGGGAAAATAGGACAAGCACATATAACCTCACTGTAAAGAAAAATAAGTGCTCTGTGTATTCGAAAGAGGGAAAGTTATTTGGTTGGAGGATACTCCTCATCTCTAGCTATCTCTATCCTCTTTATCTTCTTGTATTTCTCCTTAGCACTTATCACCATCTAACATACTACATATTTTACTTATTTATTGTTTGTTGTCTATTTTCCCTCAATAGAAAGTAAGCTCTGTGAGGACAAGCACTGTGGCTGTTTTATTCATTGGTTTATTCCCAGTACCTAGAACAATGTAGGCAACTGTAGGCAAAGAACATAGATGATACATATGTATTCATAGAACAAATGGATGAATGAGAAAAAGTTACTATGGGAAGTGGCATTGCAGATGAGCCTTAGAGGAGGACAAGGATTTCAAAAGAGTTATTGGGAAGAGTGGCGCACATGGAAAGGATGGCTTGAACTAAAAAGAGGAAAGAAACTGTAAAGCTAAGGTGTAGGGTATGTGTCTATAGAGAGGAGCAGTTGGAGTTAGGGCTGGAGGGAAGAAGGAAATCATGTTGTCTAGGGCCTAGAGGACCAGTCAAAAGGGTTTATTTAATAAAGGATAGAAAGCCATTAAAGGTTTTTCAGAAGAGGGAAGAGGTTTGGGTACATTAGAAAGGCAAATCTTGAGGCAGAGGTGGGACGAATTAGAGCAGACGGACACAAGAATGACATAGGAATTATGGGTGATTCAAGTGAAATGACATGAAGATCTAAATTTAGGGTATGCCCAAACAGCTCATATAGAAAAACTACATCTCAGTGAAAAATAATTTCGTGTGAATGGAAAGAAGGAGAAGATATGAGAGACAATGCTAAGGAAGATACTGCAGTAGAGATTCTCAAACTTTAATGCGTACAAGAAGGCAGTTTTTTAAAATACAAATTCTGATTCAGTAGGTCCAAAGTCAGACATTTTTAACAAGTTCCCAAGTGATGCCCATGTCACCTGGTCTACAGCCCACACCCTGAGAAGCAAAGCTCTAGAGAACATTAAGTGTTGGGGCCAATGGAGGGTCAAAGCTAACCCCGTGATTGTGAGTTGGGGGATTTAGACAGTGCTAATAGCAAAAACAGGAGCTGGTCTGTGAGGGAGGATGTTGAGTTTGGGCAATCAGAGTTTCATTATTTATTGTCATATTTTCCAATGACTTCTGATGTGCCAGTTTAATATGTGTTTTCATGGAATTTTTTGTTTTGTGGTAATGGGGAGGGTAGGAACACAAGAGGAGGAGCAAGAATTAGTTTGCCTTGATTTTAAGCAAGGAGGGTTACATCTCAGGTGAGAAAGCTCAACTTGGCCTCATTTCACATCACCTTTATTTTTTTCAGCCATCAACTCCTTCTCCAGACCAAACACAGTTTTAAAACACACATGGTCTCTGTTCTTTGTGCTCACCCATTATAAAGTTAACAGCCCATTAAGAAACACACCTGCAGTGGCTTTATTCAGTGGCCAATGCCTTGCAGCTTTTAACTCCCTAAAATACCTCCATTATTGCTTTTTGTGTTAAGGCCAACAGTAATAACTATTTTAAGAATGTTCACTGTTAACTGTTAATAATAGATTTCAAATGCAATTTTGTACATAATTATGTATTACAGGACACATAATTTTGTGGAATTGACATTTATAATAAAATAGGCTCTTTGAAATGATAAATGACCAACTGAGGACCTTATTTTTCACTGAAAGTTACTTTTTTCCATGTGAGACAGATCAATTTGGCCCCTAAAGGGTTGATTATACATTTAACTCTGAAGTCCTAGAGCTGACAATGTCTTCAATGAGCAGACAATTAACAGACCATGTTTATGTGGCACTTCTGTTCGCAAGTTAATGTTCAGTTTATTCAACTGCTATCCTCATTAGGGGCTTTTATCAATCTTAAAATGCATCATTTGGTTATGCAAACAATATTATAAATATAAAACAATTCAAAATGTTCTAGGTTTGACAAACACTTTTAAAGGTGCTAAGAATAGACTTTAATGAATAGATACTGTCATTTTTTAAAAATCTGAACAAAACTGGTTGATGGACATTAACCTTGATATTAAAACCTTACCAAATACTACACCATCTCTTTATTCTGCACTTTATAGCATCATATATTGCATAATGAAGCTACTTAAATGTTATTCAATAAATCAAAAGAAAGGAAGTTGTGTTGTTGGGCTTCTCTGTTTATTAGCAATAGCAATTCTATGTATCTGGAGTACATATGCATAAGTTATTCATGAAAATAATTTTAAAAGAAGTTGATCTTATCCCTTGAAAGCTTCATTACAGCTAAGACAAGGTAGATGAACAGAGATGACAACATACGAATGAGCACGTGGACTGTAATTTAAATAAAAATAGGCAAAGCAAGCTAGTTGTGGTGATTTGGTATTAGAGAAGAGACATTCTCACAGCTTGCAGGTGGAAAATTTCTCAGCCTCTTACCTTTTAGAGTTTCATGCATCAGAAAGGAAGATATCTCCCTGTTAGCAATCTACACCACTAAATAGACTGCTCCATTTTATCATCTCTCAAAATTTGTTATAGACTATAATACAATAACTATGAATTCATTATTTAACTGTTTTCCTTAATGTAGCCAAAAGGTGTGGCAAACTAAAGAGAAGGAAATTAAATGTAGAAAAACAATACAAAATAGTATTTTTTGAGGCCAGGTGCGGTGGCTCATGCCTGTAATCCCAGCACTTCGGGAGGCCAAGGCGGGTGGATAACCTGAAGTCAGGAGTTCGAGATCAGCCTGGCCAATATTGTAAAACCCTGTCTCCAGTTAAAAAAAAAAAGGATTTTTTTCCAACAAATTCTGTATTAATATAGGTAAATGGAATCTATTTGGCCAAACTTAACACTGACTCTGATCCTTTGTTTGCAAATTGTCAACAGCAGAGATAGAATACAGCATCCAGGTACAATTTTATTTATTTTTGTAATATGCCTGTTCTAATTGGCATTTAATCTCTTATTTTACTAAAGCATACTGGAAAACCTAGGAAGACCATATTCTCCAGTTATAGAACACTTCCTTGCACAAATTTGAGATTAAATGCAGAGAGCCACAGATCACATCAAGCTGTGCAGTACTGTAGTTATCACAGTCTCACCAATATGCACCAGTTTAGTTTGAGCTAAACACTCTCTTTATAGGTTGCAACACAGGCATCAACTGCTGAGCAGGAAAAACCAATGGTAGACAGGCTGTGCTGAAGGAGGGCACACTAAGTGATGGTAACTTAGTTCAAAAAGAAAAGGTCAAGATACTCGGAAGGTGAAAAAAAAAGGGGCCTGGAATTGGTGACAGACAATGTGTGCAGTGGCGGTACCACCTAAATCAAGATTCCATTATATCTAGACTCAGACACACACTTGAATACTAATTACATGATTACTAATAAGATTGTTCATATAAAATAGGAGGTAAGTAACTATATTCTGCACATATGTGTATATTTATTTTTTCTATTTAATATAGCTAGATGTGGTGCATTCAATGATCCTATGCAAAACTCGGTTGAATATTGATAGAAGATAGTGAAACATGGTCATTAAAAAGATTCCACCATTAAATTTTAAGGTAAAAATGATCAAGTTAAAGGCTATGGTATAGCCCATAACAGCAATCTGAGCTGTATTTTAAAGACATTTGCAAGTTTCATAAAGTATCTAAGCTATGTTTTCCAAAGAGAAGAAATATATGCATTAAGAGCATGTTTGTCCTTTACTTCACCCTATAACATGCTCAAAATCTTTAAAAGATATTGGTGTGTTTTTCAGCCAAATTAGACCTAGTGTGTGTCTCACGATATAAGTATCATCTTCTTTATGTTCCTCTAAATATAATACTTGTTTAACAGTAACAAGTCTTCGCAAATTTAGATTAGCAGTGCCTGGAGCAAAATGGGAGGTGGAACTAACCTCTTCCCTGTGATTAAATGCTTTAAAGGGTTCAAAGGGGTATAGCAAAAGCCATCTAAAAGGTAAGTGGAAAGCTACTCTTTCCATCTATGTAGCTTAATGTAATTTTCCTTATGTGAACTATCGAAGAGAAATATGTATTCAACTCTCAATTTTTCAGGGGTAGATTTTCTGGGTTATGGATTACACATGCTTTTGTATCCATTATATTACCCAAAAGTAGTCAAGAGAAAAAGAAAAGAATAAACCTTGCGCCTAGTGGGAACTTGGTAAACACTGCTTGGATACATTAATAAATTAGTAATGTTGATAATTTTTTTGTTGATAGTAATTTTGATAATATATTTGACATTTTAGTCAAAATGTACAACTTTTTTATTACTCCCAACTATGTGATAGGTAGGTCATCATATAATTGTTTTTATTGAATGTCCAGTAAGTAGATGTCAAGAATTTACTGGTGAGAGGAAGAATTATAACTATTTACACTCATAGGCCTTGGCAATTAACTGTGAATAAAATATATTTGTAAATAAAATCCTCTGATATGACACTGATAATAGATAGCTCACTGTGTAGAAAAGTTAATTAACTAATCTTACAATTGAGAAATACATTACTTGTATAAGTGTAAACAATTATGTCCAAACACCAAAAGACTACAGATACCAGTACAGTAGCTTATTCAGTATTGCTTACGTCTTCTCAGGTAGAAGTAAAATGGCATTGCTAAAATCTTATCCTTAATTAAAGGACTTATTTTGAGTTGCATTTTGACTCTGTATATCTGTTTTTGAAGTTATATCATTTAAAAGACACAATTCTCTATTTAGAAAGATTTCTTTAAATTTTGTTGTAAAAACTTCCACATTCCCAAAAACTTTAAAGTTTCACAGTTCTTCTGGTGTGGTCTATTGACCATTAGGTAGCATTCAGAAAAATGAGTTTCCAAACTTAAGGCTCTTGTGACTTGCTATACAATCTCACACGGTGTAATACAAATTACATTTGTAGACGTTTCTGTATACGGATTACAAATGGGTACGTGAAGTAGCCAATTACTTTGACTTTTCTTGGTGAAAACTAAAATTGATATAAAGCACAAATGTATCATCAAGTTGTTACATATTCAAACATTTACTCAGACTCATGGGTCAAGGTGGAATAAAATATCTCTTGAAAGAAAATATTGCCAATTGCAAAAAATTCAAGGATTTATGAATAAATATGACTATATGCAACGAAAACTCCAAAATGAAATTAAGAAGAGAATGTCCATTTGTAATATCATTAAAAAGAATAAAATACTTAGGAATAATTCAGTAAAAGAAACTGTGAGATTTGTATACTGAGAAACTACAAGACATAACTGAAAGAAATTAAATATTTCCTAAATAAATGGAAAGATATCCTATGTTCATGGATCAAAAGACTTATTATTGTTAAGATGGCAGTACTTCCCAAATTGATTTACAGATTCAATGCAGTCCCTGTCAAAATTCCAACTCTCATTTTTTTTTTTTTTTAGAAATAGACAAGCTGATGCTAAAATTAATATGGAAATGCAAGGGACTCAGAATAACTAAAGCAATCTTTAAAAAGAACAAAATTGGAGGCCTCACACTTCCTGATTCAAAACTGATTACAAACCTACACTAATCAAGATAATGAGTACTGGCATTAGGATAGATATATAGATCAATGGAATACAACTGAGAATCTAGAAATGAAACCTCACGTTTATGGTGAACTGATTTTCGACAAGGTCACCAAGACAATTCAATGGGGGAAAGAATAATACTTTCAACAAATGATACTGGAACAACTGGATATCCACATGCATAAGAATAAACGTGACCCCCTTCCTCATACCATATACAAAAAACAACTCAAAATGGATCAAATGCCTAAATGTAAGGGCTAAAGCTGTACAATTCTCAAATGAAAATACAGGCATAAATCTTTGTCACCTTGGATTTGTCAATAGTTTCTTAGACATGACATCAAAGCACAAATAACAAAGAAAAAAATACATAAATTGAATTGGGAGGCCGAGACGGGTGGATCACGAGGTCAGGAGATTGAGACCATCCTGGCTAACACAGTGAAACCCCGTCTCTAATAAAAATACAAAAAAATTAGCCAGGCATGGTGGCGGGTGCCTGTAGTCCCAGCAACTCGGGAGGCTGAGGCAGGAGAATGGCGTGAACCCGGGAGGCAGAGCTTGCAGTGAGCCGAGATCGCACCACTGCACTCCAGCCTGGGCGACTGAGCTAGACTCCATCTCAAAAAAAAAAAAAAAAAATTAAAAACTTTTGTGCTTCAAAAGACACTGTCAAGAAAGTGGAAAAACAGCCCACAGAATGGGAGAAAACATTTGCAAATGATATATTGGATAAGGGGCTTGTATCTATGGTATATTAAGGAGGCTTACAACTCAACAATAAAAAGTTAAATAATTGAAAAAAGAGCAAATGATCTGAATAGACATTTCTCCAAAGAAGACAGACTAATGACCAATAAGAACAGTAAATGAAGCTTAACATCATTATTCATCAGGGACATGCAAATAAAAACCACAATGAGATACCATTTTACACCCATTAGGATGGCTAAAATAAAAACAACAGACAATAACAAGTGTAAGGATGTGGAGAACTGGTATTCTCATACATTGCTGGTGGGAATGTAAAATGGTGCAGTTGCTTTGGAAAGCAGTTCATCAGTTGAAGAACTGTTAAACATAAAATGTTAAACACAGAATTACCATATGACCCCGTCATTCCACAACTTGGTGTATACTCCAAAGAATTAAAAACAGGTTTTCTAATAAAAACTTACACATGAATGTTCATAGAATCATTATTCACAATAGCCCAAAAGTGAAAATCCACAAAAGATCTATCAACTAATGAATGGATAAACAAAATTTGGTATACCTATATTATGGAATATTATTCAGCCATAAAAATGAAGTATTGATACATTGCTGTATATTATATGATTCTATATGAAATGTAGAAATAGGCAAATCTATAGAGACAGTAGATTAGTGGTTGCCAGGAGTTGGAAGGAGGTGGGGATATGGAGTGACAGCCAATGCCTATGAGGTTTCTTTCTGATGTGATGAAAATGTTCTAGAATTAAATATTGGTGATTGCTACACAACTCTGAATAGGGTAAAGATCTCTGAATTGTGCACTTTAAATTAGTGCACAATTATATTATGCTATATAAACTATATCTCAATAAAGCCGTCACAAAAATACAGTTAGATAGTGTGAATTGGCATAGCATATACACAAAAACCATCATGTACTGTCACAAGAGTTTTGATGTATTTCCAAGTGGTTTTAGAATGTTACCTGCTACCTACAAGCTGAACTATCCCCTGGCCAGTATTTTAGAATGTGTGATTGGTAGTACACATCAGGGATGACCATTTTCTATATTTCATACAATGTTAGATACTGTTATATGTCAGTTATCATTATCACATCATTCTTAACTTTGGATGGTGGCAGGATGGCTGATTATAGCTCAGTTAATCCAGTTCCCTCTCCTATATTTTAGAATATAAGTCCCCAGAGGATAGAACATTCACATCTGTCTAAATTTTCGACAGCTACTCATTGGGCATTTAATAAAAACAATTATATGATGAACTACCCATGACATAGTTGAGAGTAATGAGGGAATGGCATATCTTGTACTAGTCCCCAGAAGACTTGCCATATTGCTATAGCCTTTGATTTCTACCTTTTAGGCATGCAGAAATCTTCAATTACATGAATTAAAACTTCTCACAGACAAAACCAATGTCAGAGAGTAATAATAATAGATGCTACCACACTTACTGTGTCCTCTTTTTCAGTTCCTATCTCTTATTTCTAAAATACCAAAATGTCTCTTTCATACTCAGTATGCCATCCAATTTGATGTCCCAGTTTATCTCTAAGGCTCCTCCCTCCTCTTCTCTCCTGCTTATGCTGGGACTTTGGTCTTTTTGCAATCTTCTTTCTTACTCTCCCTCTCTATTGGCTCCTCATTCTTTGTCTTCAAACAAACACAAGTCTCTCGCAGTGGCTCACGCCTGTAATCCCAGCACTTTGGGAAGCTGAGACGGGCGGATCACAAGGTCAGGAGTCTGAGACCAGCCTGGCCAATATGGTGAAACCCTGTCTCTACTAAAGATACAAAAAATTAGCCGGGCGTGGTGGTGCGCGCCTGTAATCCCAGCTACTCAGGTGGCTGAGGCAGGAGAATTGCTTGAACCCGGGAGGTGGAGGTTGCAGTGAGCCAAGATCGCGCCATTGCACTCCAGCCTGGGCGACAGGGCGAGAGTTCATCTCAGAAAAAAAAAAAAAAAAGTCTCTCTTCTTTTGAAAAATTTGTAAAAAAAACTAATAACATGACCCAACTGCCCTTTTGTCAAATTATCATACTGTTTATCTCCTTCCTTTCCTTGCTGAACTGTTTCTATCAGCTGCACTATTGTTTCATTATCCACTTACCACCTAGGCTATTACCATCTGCATTTCCCCCTTACCATTCGATTATTCCATTATCCTAAAAATGTACTCCTCAAGATCACTAGGAGTAATTTTTCTTGTTTTCCAAGGTCTGGCGCAAACTACTTCTCCAGAAACAGTCATATTTTAATCTTCTTTCTTTAAAGTCTGTTAATCACCTAACCATCTTATTTTTATTTCTGTACAACAGTTTGTTGCATGTTGTTTGTATTGTATGTGTATGTATGCATGTTTCTTCCAGCTCTCCTATGTAACGGGAATCTGCTCAAGGGCAAGCACTATGTCTTCTGTTTTATTTGTTAGCTTTCCACAGTACTTAGTACAGTTAAAGTAGCAGCTTGGCTGATACAGGATTAAAAATTATGAGCTTCTGTGTTTCTGAATACTAAGAATTTCATTTTTGTTCCCTTGCTATTAGTTTAATGGAGCATTTGAGGTGGTCAGGTATGGTTTCTCTTTCAACTCAACTTTTTAACTGTTATTCTTCCCTCTCCTAGAACCAAGAAGAGAAGATGGTATCTGTGTATAGCTGTGGCTGACACTTTCAGTATAATTATAATGAAAATAGAAAATGACCATTAAAATGACTAAGGGAAAATGGAAGCTACAAGAATACAGAAGTAAACGCAAGGACTCTTAATATCAGACATGTGTAGGCTAAAAAAGAATGTGTGATTATCATCTAGGAGATTACAAAAGTTCCACGCAGGAAAAATGCAGATTTGTGCATTAAATTCTGGAACTGTAAAACTTCATAGTCAAAAGTAAACTTCAAGTAACTAGAATTACATTGGACTCCACAAAAAAGGCTAGTAAATGTTTAAACTTCCTTGAAAAGTAATAGAGGTTCAAAGATATAAATGGATACTCAACAGAATTAAATATACACATGGCTGATAAACCTCTACAATGGACTAGCTCCTCCACAAAACTAAAATGTTGTAAAAATGTTATGGGAAGATCCCTTAGCTTTGAAAGGACTAGTCCAGGAGGATAAACATGGCATTCTATAGCATACCACTTAGTGACCCTGTCAGATGCAGACTGTTAGACTAGAGGGACCACAAGACAGACCTATTTCTTACTGCATCACAGGAAAGCTGTGTATTAGTTGTTTTTTTTTTTTTTAAGTAAAATGAGGATGAAAATGAAACAAGAATGAAACATTAAACATATATGACCAAGGACATTTAACGTGAATTTTTAATACAATAAATAAGTTTGTCTTTCAGCATAGGGAACCCTTTCCATAAATCTGTTTTAGAAGTCAAGTCTCCAGTATGCTTTAGGAAAGCTTTTGTTAAAACTGAAGTATATTGATAAAGTGATTTAATATAGTTGAAAACAAGCTGCAGCACTCTAGCTGGGCCCTCTGAAACCTTATGTTAGGGAAACATCTATATAGCATTATAGGAAACATTTACTGTAATTTGCCATCAATCTTTAAAAATAATACTGTTACACTCCCAACAATGTTGTCTTTGTTAGCGCATTACTTCTATTTTATTCATGTGGTTTGTTGTGCTTACATGAATTATTCCCAATTCTACCTCAATATCTTGGGCTATAATATCCTTTAAATAAAAGATACTGAAACTATGGGTTGACTCAAAGGGCTGCTGAATATCCACATGTCCTATGAACCAATATTGCAGAACCACAGGATTATACTGCAGGACTGCGTTCCATCTGAATGCACAATGATTACCTGGGTGGGGTTGGTGCAGTTTTTTAGTTTGGTACCACATAATGAATCTTTATCTACTGACTGGGTCTGTGAAATGAATATCTGCCAAACCTTAAGTAAATTAAAATTTAACCTGTTATTTCAGGTCCACAATTGGCATTGTATAAAATGTTCCAAGGCATTTATGCCTCAGATAAAGCAAAAAAAAAAAAAAAAAAAAAAAGCAAAACACACACACATACACACACAAACACACCCCTCTTCTGGATAGGTCCACAATGAAAGGTGGCTGTAAACAGTACATTTTGCACTGTCATTTAGTTTTCAATTCCCAAGAGTACTTGTGTGCTTGTGTGTGTGTGTGTGTGTGTGTGTGTGTATCTTTTGCTTTGTGGAGGAGGGAGAATGCTCGCTGAAAGGAGATCTTAGATGTGAAATATAAGATTTGCCAAGTACTCTTAAGGAAGAGTACAGTATTTGAACTGTATGCATTGAGATTTTTAATCAAGATAGCCGTTATTTAAACAAACTGGCTTTGAGAAAGGAATTTTTTTGAAAAATGAAAGAAAAAGCCCAAGGAAGGGTGCTAACAGTAAGGAGAAACTGGATCACAATCTCAGCTCTGCCTTTAGTTATGTCTATTGTCTATTGCGCAAGTCCAGTCATGTAACTTTCTTGTGTTTTCCTTTTCAACTATAAAACATGGGTAACACGGCTGGGCGTGGTGGCTCATGCTTGTAATCCCAGCACTTTGGGAGGCCGAGGTGGGCAGATCACCGGAGGTTGGGAGTTCAAGACCAGCCTGATCAACATGAAGAAACCCTGTGTCCACTAAAAAAATTACAAAATTAGCCTGGCATGGTGGCACATGCCTCTAATCCTAGCTACTCGGGAGGCTGAGGCAGGAGAACCGCTTGAACCCGGGAGGCGGAAGTTGCGGTGAGCCGAGATTGTACCATTGCACTCCAGCCTGGGCAACAAGAGCAAAACTCCGTCTCAAAAAAAAAAGAAGGTAACAATAGCTGCCACAGAATAAAACTATTATGTGGATAAAAGACATTAAAGTATTTTACAATTGTAAATGCTAAGTGCAAGCTGTTAGTGTTATATACATGTCAAAACTCCAAACTTATAAGGTAGGAAACTGGGAATTAATTGTTTGAATTGCAACGGAATTCTCTGCCAGTATTTTAAATGGCAAATGTGGTTTTACAAACTTTATAGATATACATTTCAACCTCTTTCCACGAGTATATCCCTTTTGCAAAAATAGGTCCACTTTTACTTGTATTGGCTCATTATTCTTCCTTAACTGCAGAATTTGAACACTAACACATAGTGTGTACAGCTGAAAGGGATCTTACAGATAAGTTAGCCTTGTGTTTTGTCAAAGCCTTAGCAGCTGCTGAGAGAATAGAGGGCAAATAAAGCAAAGAGGAAGGGAACGGGAGTTTTGCCAGGAATCTGCCCCCTTCCCTCGCCATATCTGGAGAAACTTGGCTTTTATCTGTTTTCTATTTAAATTTGTAATTTCTGGGTAAGATTTAATTTGTAAAAAGGTTTTCATTGCCTGCTAGCCCCACCTCTTCTCTGCCCCTAGAAACGGTTGAAAGCCAACTCCCTTATTTTTCAGATGAGAAACTGGAGCCTAGAGAGGTGAGGCAGTAGTCACTATTTGGTCTTGGCCAAAGCATCTTCATGACAGGCTATAAATTGTGTCATATCAATCAGCTGTATTTTGTTTACATGGTCGTATATTCAGCAGACACTGACTGGAAAAATGTCATTTTTTTTCAACTTTGTGGAGATAGATTGTGCAGGACGAATTTAAAAGAAATGCCACTTTCCCCCAAGGCCAGGCTTATGCAAAATTGTAATGGAGATAAAGGCTGCTTTTAGTATTCTTTAGTTCTCTCTTTCCCCACCCATCCTTCTTTGTTCCCAGTGTTCTATTTTGGCATCCACCCTGCAGGAATTCAGTATCCTCAACTACCCAATAAATTTCATCTTCATTTATATTGCTACTGACAATACAAGACTTTACCTGAGCCCTAATGCTCCTGGAAAACAATTTTGCTTAAGAAATTCCCCAAGCTTTTGTTTTCCGAAATTCTCCCACTTTTTTGTGTCCTGGGAAATGGCTTATGCAAAAAAACCATAACAATGACAACAAATAAACAAAAGCCCAAACAAACACATACAAAACACCCTTCCCTAAATGACTTAAGATAAAACTCTCTGTCCCTTCTTTCCCATGATTTCCCTAAGACTCACCTATAATTCCACCCCTGAAAAGACCAAACACAGACTTTTCCCCTATTGCCTGAACCCACTGAAAGGCCGTATACAGACCCTCCAATTTCCTATTCTTTGTCTCATGAATAATTAGTTGAGATTAGAACTGTCTGTTTCCCTGAAACTAGCTAGAAACAGAGATACACATTTCCTGTTCAGCTAACTGATACTTCCCCTGATTGCAACACGATCCCACCAGTAAATCATCTCACATGTAACCCATCTACCCCTTCCTAATAAGACCAAGACAAAACCTCCCTATTGCAATAGCCTGAATAAAATCAATTTTTTTACTTGTTCAGTTTTTCTCTGTGATACTTATTGAAAACCTTTTCAGAAATTTATATACTTAGTTTATCTTATACTATTACAATAACAGGTGAAAAATATAAAACGTGAAACTCAGTACCTTCTCTCCTAGTCCCAGCTCTTTCTATGTGATCTCAACTTTTCTGGACCTAATTTTCTTAATTTCTAAATAAGGATATTGGATTTGATCATCTTTAAGATTTTAACATTCTAATTTATTGATAAATTATGTGGGGGTAGTTATTTTTAATTTTATTTATAGACATTACATAACTCAGGTCTAGGAATAAGTCTTTTATTTGTTCATATCCTCTGCTCTGTTTAAAGCAGTTGTTACATAATGTTTACTGGTTAAATAGTTATAGGCCAGGCACAGTGGCTCACGTCTGTAATCCCAGCACTTTGGGAGGCCGAGGCAGGTGGATCACTTGAGGTCAGGAGTTTGAGACTAGCCTGGCCAACATGGTGAAACCCCATCTCTACTAAAAATACAAAAATTAGCCGGATGTGATGGTGGACACCTGTAGTCCCAGCTACTCAGGAGGCTGAGGCAGGAGAATCACTTGAACCTGGGAGGCGGAGGTTGCAGTGAGCCGAGATTGCACCACTGTACTCCAACCTGGGCGACAGAGTGAGACTCCATCTCAAAAAAAAAAAAAAAATTATGACTAGTTCGTAAGACTCTAATGTAGTGAGAGACTATTTTGGTACAATACTTTCAATTTTATAAATATTTAATACTGACAACTGAGATTTTTCTGGTAGATTACAGTATGTGGTTGTGACTTATATCTGCTTATTGAAATTCTAGAGTGTTCGTAAATTTTTTAGCATACTAAATGTCTATAATCAAATACTCTTTTTCTTTCATTTGGATAACTAAGTGGTGAGAAAATTCTATTTTCTCATGAGAAGCAGATATATAATATATATATATAACAACTGTTAATGGGAAACCAATTCCAGTAGAATTTGATGTTTCTTTAAAAAGTGCCATTCATCGCCATTCTAACTGGTGTGAGATGGTATCTCACTGTGGTTTTGATTTGCATTTCTCTGATGGCCAGTGATGATGAGCATTTTTTCATGTGTCTGTTGGCTGCATAAATGTCTTCTTTTGAGAAGTGTCTGTTCATATCCTTCACCTACTTTTTGATGGGGTTGTTTGTTTTTTTCTTGTAAATTTGTTTCAGTTCTTTGTAGATTCTGGATATTAGCCCTTTAGAATGGCGATCATTAAAAAGTCAGGAAACAACAGGTGCTGGAGAGGATGTAGAGAAATAGAAACACTTTTACACTGTTGGTGGGACTGTAAACTAGTTCAACCATTGTGGAAGACAGTGTGGCGATTCCTCAAGGATCTAGAACTAGAAATACCATTTGACCCAGCCATCCCATTACTGGGTATATACCCAAAGGATTATAAATCATGCTGCTATAAAGACACATGCACATGTATATTTATTGCGGCACTATTCACAATAGCAAAGACTTGGAACCAACCCAAATGTCCATCAATGATAGACTGGATTAAGAAAATGTGGCACATATACACCATGAAATACTATGCAGCCATAGAAAATGATGAGTTCATGTCCTTTGTAGGGACATGGATGAAGCGGGAAACCATCTTTCTCAGCAAACTAACACAAGGACGAAAAACCAAACACCGCATGTTCTCACCCATAGGTGGGAATTGAACAATGAGAACACATGGACACAGGAAGGGGAACATCACACTCTGGGGACTGTTGTGGGGTGGGGGGAGTGGGGAGGGATAGCATTAGGAGATATACCTAATGTTAAATGACGAGTTAATGGGTGCAGCACAACATGGCACATGTATACATATGTAACAAACCCTGCACGTTGTGCACATGTACCCTAGAACTTAAAGTATAATAAAAGAAAGTGCCATTCATCATTATCTGATGATGACAGTGGTAACAGTTTAAAAATAATAGGTTTTAGATTGGTGAGTAGAGACCAAACTTTAAAGAGAGAAAACATTTCAATCTCAAGAAGGTCATCACTCACTGCAAAGTTCATACTGGTTTGAAAGCAGGTTCTATAGCACCTAACGGAATGTCAATGAAGTTCAAAAACCTCAAGGAGATTTTCCAATCTTTTGGTCCAATAATAACTGCTGCTAAATTAAGCAATGTGTCAGACACTGTGCTATATGCTTTATATCAATTGTTTAATTAACTCCTTACTATGACCATATGAGACAGGTACTATTATTATCACCCTTATTTTACAGATGAGGGCACTGGCTGGGTGAGGTTGTGTCAATTACTTGAGGTTGGAGAGATAATGATGGCACAGTTAGTATTTAAATCCAGGTCTCTCTGACTCCAGAATCCAGGCTTTTAACCACAGTGCTATAATGCCCAATCTTCTAGGAGAGTAGAGAAAACAATTTAGAAAGAATGGTCTGGTTGTCAGTTTCATATTTTAGTGCATACGGTATCAAGACAAGCTTCTAGAGCTGTATTTATGGGATGTGTCTTATGTAGAAAATCATAAAAGGATACAACTGAACGTTTGAAAATATCCTTCTACTGTATTATATCTTCTGCAAGGTTTGGATTAGTATACATATGGCATTAAAAAAAAAAAGGAGCTATGTTTTTACTTGGTAAGTAATATGCAGTAAAGACCTAATACAGCAAAACCATGATGTGCAGTTATAGTCAAGGTTTTGTTCAGGCTTCCAGAAAAAGTCAGGTTAAGCTAGCAACTTGGTATATGAGGCATCAACCCATAATGATTTTTCTTAATAAAGTATTTAATTGAAGTCGGTTTGCTCTGTTTGTTGTTATAATTGAGCAGAAACTTAAATCATTTTTCATTTATGAGACTTGTCACAACACATTAAAAATACAGGTGAGTAGAATTTCTCTAAAATCTATCATGAATAGACTCTGGGACTTTGCTTTCATTGTGTAAAAAGTTTTTTGTGGTCTTCACAGATATTCCATGTGAGGATTTTAGTACAGTGTAGAAGTTAAGAGACTGGACTCTGGAATCAGACCACCACTTACTAGCTCTGTGACACTGGGCAAGTTAGTTAACCTCTCTGTGCCTCTGTTTCTCATTTGGACAATGGGGACCATAATGTGACATTCATGATATAATCCATGTAAAGTTTCTGGAACAATTCTTGACACATGGTAATTTTAATTTAATTTTAGCCATCGTCATCAACTTACTTTATGGAAAGGACTCAAAAGAGGTCTGAATTAGAATATAAAATCAAATATACTATAATGACAACTATGTGATGACCTGCTGTCTTGCATGTTTCATTTTCCTCAGACAGATAAATTCTGATTTTTAGTGTGAATGGCAAGAAACCCTAGGCAGATAATACCAAATGATAGCTCTTGTACTTTCAGATATAAGGGGATAAAATAGCAGAAGAGAAGGTGAGGGAGAAAAAGCAGGTAAGGGAGATAAGGAAGAAAAATCTGAGCAGTAAGTGTGGCAGACTTTTTTATCTGCCACCTCTGACCCCTCTACTCTCCTCAGCCACTCTCAGGAGTAACAGTGAAACTGCTGGGAAAGGTCACTCCAGGCTAGAAACAAGTATTTTGAAATGAGAACATATAGCAAACTGCATCATGAATTGAAAACTAGAGCAAACCATAATATTTTCCTGAACCCTAAGCATTAATTTTTACTGAAGCATGGATTAAAGTTACCTTTTCAAAAGCAAACAAAAACAAGAGGAAACAAAACCCACAAACAACCCCCCCACCACGAAAGGAATTAAAAACACAAGGGAAGAGTAGTAACCCAGATAACTACTGTATTAAAAAATGATGTCTTAGTTGCAACTAATGAACCAAAATAAGACTGTGTTACCACCTGTATAAAATTGTAGGCTTCTTGGAGGTAAGGTTTTGGTCATTCATTCATTTATTTATGTTTGGTCTCCAAAAATTACTCAGGATATTGCTGGCTATATATATTATTCTCAATTTCTACTGTTTAAATTGACTTCCTGGAATTTTACATGGCTCAAGTCCCTCTGTACTGAATCCTATTTCAATAAAAATATAAATTTCCAGCATTTTCACTGCTTGTATATTAAGACTAAGATCATTCAGTGTGAATAAGATGTTGGGAGTGCTAGTACTGTGACATTTATTATAAATAAGTCAGGTAGTTCAAGCTCATGTTGGTTAAACTTAACAGCTCAGGACTCAAAGTGATTTTTTTTTCTTTCTCCCAACTAGGAAGAATTCATGTTCCCGAACTAGAAAAAAATCATGTTATCCAACTTTGACATAAACATTCACCTTTACATTAAGCAGAAAAAGCTTTTTCGTATTACAAACAGAAGAAATTTCCATATACCCTTTGTAAAATGTTATATATAAATGCTGGGCTTGGACACAGAGAACGTAATCAAAATCCCACATTGCTTCAGGGTAGTTATATGTGAAATGCAATTTCCATTGTATTGAAGCCTCCATTCTGTAAATATTTATCTATTTTCAAAATTGCCAACATATTTGAAAACTTTAATTGGTTTATACTCAAGGCACTGGAGACAAGGAAAATTTGCTTTCACAAGATATTTACATGCATTTATTCTGTCCACGTAGAGGACTTCTTTCAAGTGATCATGAAATTTAATGTGAAGTGAAACCATTCCAGCTACAGTTCTAATGACCAAATTAGAAGAAAAGTAATCAACAATCAATCATTTTGATCACTGTACCTTTTTTCTCTGATTTATCAGAAACTTTTCCTCCAATTGGAGAGTAAGTAGTGTCCATGGACTCGGTCCCCCTGTTCCCTTTGCTAACTCCATTTGCATACAGCTCTCCTTCAACTGGTTGCAACTGCCAAGTCAGGCCGAACAAATGCACTGCTGCAAGAGAACAAGCCATACATTAATTTATTCCAGACTCACTGAGAAAATCTCCAAGCCAGGTATCCCTTTGCACCTAAAAATGTTACGAACAGTTTTCTTTTAGTTAGGCCAAGTAACTGGGAGTTTATACCTATACATCATACATGTAGCTACTTACATGCTACGACACACATATAAGTGTTAACAACTGTTAAAGTAGCTGTTGTTAACATTTTGAGGCTAAAGCTATCCCAATGATAGGATTAGAAATTGGAATCAACTATAGTACAATTAGACTTAACTTCTCACTGCTGTGACCCTTTCCTTTTCCATTCCCCTTAGTCATGTAACACTAGTTTCCATATGGAAACTATTACAGAGTAATGGTGGACAGACTATCATGAGAACATGGAAGACCTTCTCTATGGCTTTAATTCAGTTCAGTTCAGCAAATATTTCCTGAACGCCTAGTATGAATAAAGCCCTATGATAGTTGCTGCAGGTGTTAAAATGTAGATGCTTATTAGGGTGAGATTTGGTAGTAATACCAGGATAAAATAATATTATGCAGAATGATTGACATAAGACAGGTTTAAACTGCTATCAGAAGATTAAAAAGTACCCAGTGTTGGTCACTGTGCAGGAAGATGGGCACTCTCATACACTCCTGATGAGAGTATAAAAATACAGTGACCTTTTTTGGAGGGCAATGTGGCACCATTTATTAAATGAGCTTAAAATCTGATTTACCCTTTGAGCTAACAATTTAATTTCTGTGAATTAACTATGAATGTTGCCAAAGTACAGTGCTGTCTATTGTAACATCTGAAAACAATATTAGAAAGTTATGATCAATCTAAATATTCATCAAGAGGGGATTAATCAAATAACTGATGAGATAGTAAATAATACAAGATTATGCGGCTGCTAAAAATCATGTTGCAGAAGACCATGCAATGGCATGGGAAATATTCATAAGGTATCAAATGAAAAATATTAGGCTACTAAACATTATAAATAGTGTGATCTGAAGTGTGTGTGTTTGTGTATGTGTGCACATGTTCATGTCTGGAGAAAAAAAGGTTTGGAAGAATATATAGCAACATGTTAACAGCATGGGAAGCTTACAGAGAATTTTTATTTTTTTTATGATTTCTGTGTTTTCCATATTTTTTTTACAATGAACATGTGTATCATTTGCCATCTGTGAAAAAGAAAGCTTTTGGTTTAAAGGAACAGGAGGTTAAAATAGGTTGGGCTGATCAAGAATAATTTTTGAAGGAAGTGGGAGTAGATATAGACCTTGAAGGATGTGTAGGGCTTTGACAGGTGACAACAATTGGTGGGGAGAAGGCACAGGGCTGAACAAAATATGACTTTGTAAAGTACATGATGTATCTGAGGCAAAAGAAGTTGCTGGGGTTCACTGGAGCTTAGCTATGTGCTGGTGCTAGTGGAAGTTAATGCCAGAAAGGAAGATTAGAGCCATATTGTGGAGCACACTGGTGCCACACTTACATATTTGGATTCAACTTATTAGGCAACGGAGAGGCATTTCTATTTTTTGAGAGGTTGAGTGATATGATCAGAATTTTTCGGATGATTAATTTGATAGTGGGGAGCAAGCACTGAAGGTTTTTAGGCAAATAACTGATATAATAAAAACATCCTTTGCAGAAAGATAAATCCAGTAGTAGTATGGAGAAGAATGAATTGGAGACCTAAAGGTTTGGCAAATAAATCAATTGGGATGGCATTGCAATAATTTAGGAAAGAAGTAATTAGTGCCCCAATTAGAGTAGTGTCACAGGAGTGTCTCAGTTATTTGCAGTGGGAATGCAAAGAAGGAGATTTCTTAAGGAGAAATTGCATAAATGGCATTTCAGGATTTGGCAAGAAGTTTCTTTCTCTCTCTCTCTCTCTCCCTCTCTCTCTCTCTCTCTGTCTCTGTGTGTGTTTGTATACACATTCATGCATGTGTATAGGTGTGCTGAGGGAGGGCGTAGAAAAAAGTGAGAGAAAGGAGGGAGGAATCCAAAATGGTTAACGTTTTGAGTCTAACTGAAACAATGGTGGAACCATTAATAGAGTTAGAGAATTCTTTATTAGCCTAGCACTTGCTACAAATAGTTGGTACTGGATTTGTGTTTTGTTGATTGATGACTATTTGAATATGTGGCTTGAGACAGGATGAGAAGATGCAAGGAATGCAATGAATTCAGCCTTTGGGGCTGTTGGGTTTCTGGGACTGATGGGCCCTCCAGATAGTGAATGCTAACTATAGGAGGTTTGAAGTTCTGGAGGATATTAGAGCTAGAAAAAGAATGAAAAGTCATATATGCACAGAGGCAATAGTTGAAGTTGTGAGAGTGAATGAAGTCACTGAAGGGAGAGAATGTTAGGAGAAAACAGTTCCTAGGGCAAAAAGCTGGAGAAACCTCTTGTTTGTTTTCTCATTGCATTTTTCAACATCAACCAAATCCTACCAAAAGGCAAAAAAAAAAAAAAAAAGTGAATCTGCTCATAAGCCATTTCATATTTCTCTTTGTGTTCCTAGGTGAACTGAAAGGGGCTAATTAGTATGTGTAACACTCATGTATAGTATTTGAGTTAGTGACCGAGAACAGAGAAGGATAGCCTATTTAAAAATCATTCATCCACTTTTAGTTGGAGCTAAAGAGATTTCTAACACCTACTTCCTAATTTATCCTTAAAACTTTTAAGCATTTAATTGGTTTCTACCCTTTTCTTTGGATTAAGGCCAGTGCTGCCTGATGAATTTCTCTTGCAATTATTGGAAATAATTTTAACTCAAAAGATAGTGGTTCTGAGTAAGGTATGGTATGGCACATTAATAAAGCTATATTAGTGACATCCTTGAGATTTCCTTGCCAATGGACTCTAGTTTAACACACCTGTTCCAATTAGAGGTATTTTTCCATTTTACAGAAAATTTGGTCTACTCTGCCTCCCAAATAATTTGAATATGATGGATAGTAGGAGCTATATTGAAAATGTGTTTCATTCCCTGGGTTCAATTACTTTTGTGAAATTAGATGGACCATATGTAACAAAAGGAATAGTAGTTCTCATTTAGAAGACTAAGGGGGCTATTTTATATACTTTAAGTTGAGCCAGTTTCCTGGCGGCACTTGAAAATGCGAGAAAATGCATGTGGTGAGATTCACTTCAAAATATATAAGGTAAGGATTAATTTTTCACCATCGAATGAAATGGACTGCTTCCAGCCAATCAAGACAGATAAAGAGGTATGGGCACATTTAGTAGAACACTCTTTGAGAGCAGTGAAGCTTTGTAGTTTTTTGAACTTACTGTATCTTTCCCAGGGAACAAGCTGTTTGTAATATATGTTTGTGTGAATATATAATGAAAGTTAATTATTTGCTACAGACCACAGACAGATATCATGGCAAGGCTACTGGCCTTTTATTTCTTCCAAACATAGGTACTGGCCAACCAAAATGGCTATCAGATATAAACAACTAATACAGTCTAACCAGTGTGTACACATTGGCTGAATGTCAGCTTTAGATGCAGTATAAAGACAGCTTCCTTAGTTTCTAGTGGATTCCCATCCAGATTTATGCTATGTGTTTAGAGCCACACTGTTTAGGTGAGTCCCCCAAACCCAAGAATAGACATTATGAGCCAATTGGCTAGAATAAGGGTAAAATTAGTAATGAACAAACAGGGCAATATTAAGTCATATTCACATGTTGATTCAACAAATACTTTTTTGAGTGCCTACTTTAAACCAGGCACTGGTTTTTTTTTCTGAGTTTACAGCAGCAAAAACATAAAAAAATCTCTACCCTCCCAGAACTTACATGAGAGGGTAGTGGGTTAAGACAGGCAAATAAAAAATACATGATATAAAATATAAGATAGAATATAACGTTATGGGAACAAACCAAAAAACAAAAAACAACAAATAAACAAGATAACGTTGGGTAGTTATAAGTGCTATGAAGGTAAAAATAGGTAAGGGTGGTCAGAGAAGGCCTCTTGGAGGAGGTAACATTTGAATCAAGATTAGAATGAAGTGAAGCCATTGTGAATATCTAGTGGAAGAACCTTCCAGGCAGACAAAACAGAATTTATAGAAAGCCCTGAAGTCTTACATGAAGTGTGTGAGAAATACTAAGGAGCCCAGTGTGAGCTCAGTCAGAAAGGCAAAGAGTGGTAGGAACACTCATACACATAAGTCCTGGACCCATAATCTTGTTACCTCAGTACGCTAGCCAACTTTGCAAGCTGGTCACCAACAAATAAGAATTAGAAAGTAATAAACCTAAAATCTCACATACCAGAATATATACCTCCAAATGAGCACTGCTGGTTGAAGTAGATGTAACATAAGTACTCTTGACTGTAAGCAAGGTCAAAGTTACTGTTCCCTAAGACATATATAAAATATATATATATATATATATATATATATATATATATATATATATATATATATACTCAATGAATGGAGATGGATGCTACCCAGATCTCTGAGGGAGTACCTCTCCTGTTATTTGCATTTCACTGAAATTCAATGGTTGGACAGAATGTTTATGTCTACTCAAATATTCCAGGAATGGTGTATTTTCAGCAGATTAAAAATGGCAGTCCCTAATGCTCTTTTAGCAAATGTTCCCTGGTGCTGAGCCCTGTACATTTTACAATTATTCTCCTTCCTTTTCTATCCAATTGCAAAGAGCTGTGCTCTAAAATTATAAATTCATTACAAAGTTCAGGTAATGGAATGGATTGTCTTGGCTCTCCTCAATTCCAAATTCAATCAAGCACCTTGGAACTCAAGGCAGGCTGACCCCATGTACAGAAGCTCTTCCTCTTCTTAACTTACACATTTCTGTAGCAACCTCCAAGTCTCTCTGCAGTTTTCTCTCTGCATACTGTTAGAATGTTGGACTATGTTTCTCATAAATAAGACTGGTGGTCTCTAGCAACATTTATAATCAATAATCCTTTCCCATCCCACTCTCTTTCAAGAGGCACTCATTGACTCAAAAAAAAAAATCCCACAGGAATGCGTCAGAAGTAAATGTGGGAAATACATGCTGAATAACTTAGGCCTACGCTATCCAATATGGTAGCCACTCATCACATGTGTCTGTTGCACACTTGAAGTGTGGCTAGTCAGAGTTGAAGACTTGATATAAAAGAAAAAATGTAAAAGATCACATTAATATTTTTATATTATTTACACATTGAAATGATAATATTTTGGATATATCAGGTTAAATAAAATATTTATTTAAATTAATTTCATCTGTTTCTTCTTACTTTTTTTAATATGGCTACTATAAAACTTTAAATTACATATATGGTTCACAATTATTTCTGTTGAGCAGTGATGATCTTGGACTACCTACATTTCACAAAGAGATATATGTTTCTCTTTTAGCACCCTATCATAGAATCTACCATACTATATTAAAGATATCTGTTTACATGTCTGTCTCATCATTATTAAGCACTCCAAAGGCAGGAACAATGCCTTCTGCATTTTTCTGTTCCTGGTACCTAACTCTGTGATTGGTAGTCGGGAAGTACTCTTCATTGCTGATAGGAGTGTACAGTGGTAAAGTGGCTTTGGAAGACAATGTTGATATCTATCACTATTTAAATTGAGAATATTCCTTGACCAAGGAATTCTACTTCTAGGAGTCTGTGCTAAAGAAATAATCACATGTGGGGCATAAAGGGGCATGTGCAAGGAAATTCGCCATTGCATTGTTAATATATTGACTTTATTAATGTAGTTAAAAATTAGAACAACCAATATACCCATCTATGGAAGAGTGGTACACCCTTACTATGAAATCCTTTATAAGAATTAAAAGGACTGATACTGAGAAATTATCAGATTGAAGGAAACTAAGGAGACATGATGACTAAATACAATATGGGGATCTAGAAAGAATCCTGTAACAGAAAAGACTGTGGAAAAACTGGAGAACTCTGAATTAAACTCTAAGTTTAGTTAATAGCCTCATACCAATGTTAATGTCTTAGTTTTAGTAATTGTACTATGTGCAAGATGCTAATATTGGGAGAAGCTCAGTGACAGGAATACAGTGATTCTGTGCTATATTTGTAACTTTTCTGTAAGTCTAAAATTATTTCAAAATAAAAAGCCAAAAAGAGAGAGAAAAAGGACTGATCAAGTGATATGCTGGAGCTGGCTTATACTGGTTTACAAAAGCCAACTGTGCACATCTCTTCCCAATTCCACCTCCAATGACTTTATATTGGCAGTTGAAATTGACCATGGCGGGTGTATTTACATCCTGGGAATTAGGAAATGTGGCAGATCAAGGCTTTTTGGGCCAGAGAGCTTGTTGTTAAACATTTATCAACACATCACTGGATGATCTGTATGTACTGAAATGAAACAAGCTCTAAGATTTTATGAAAAATATTGTAGAACAATGCATATTCTACGATCTGGTTTAAGTAGAAAATATGTATTTATATATATCTACATTTTTTAAATGCATAGAAAGAGACCTGAAAAATGAATACCAAACTATTGATGTTTAGAGTAGGGAGCTGTGAAAACCAAAAGGATACTTTGACATTTTTGTAGTATTGTTAGAATCTTTTACAATGATAATGTATTCATGTATTATTATATAATTTTAAAATACCAGGTGCTCAACAAACCTTTGTTAAGCTGAATGAATAGTTTCATTGTTTTATTCTATCTCTTTTATTGCTGTTTTCTGTCTAAAATTGGGCTTTTCAAAACATTTCAAAGCAGCAGAACCATTCAGCAATTAAATATGAACAGTTCCCAGATACATAAAACAGATAAAACAGAATTTGATTGAAAGGGATTGGCTGTCCAAAAGATCCAAATAATATAGTTTGAAATCTAGTGGCCTACAAAATTATCTTCGAAATATCTGAATATGGAAAATTTGGGTGTTGGGAAGAATTCCTTTTAGGTATTTAAATTTATTGAAACATCTTTATAGTGCTACTGTCAGGAGACAGGACCCCTTTTCATGTTATTATGTATCTTTTGGGGTTTTGTGTCCACTCTCTTACAGGTAATTTTTGAATACACCTAACAATAAATAGGGCTTTGATAATAAATATACAAGTTCACCTTGAAATTATAAGACTTTTAAGACAAATGTAACTTTGCTTTCAAGGAATTCATCTTGCACCTTAAAATGCAAAGATATTCAGCTAGGGGTGTTATATTTATTTGTTGCAAGAATTTTGGGTTTTAATTTTCTAAATCCACTAAATAAACCTATTTAGAAAGTTTGAAATCTATCTTACAAATAAAGTCCTGACCATTATGGATCATGTCCTGCTTCACAGCATGCCAAGACAAAAGCATATAATATTTTCTAAGATACTTTGTTTTCCCTTTTTGTCAGCATTCTCCCCCTACTAGTTCCCTTCATGTTCCTTCAGGCTAGGGAATGCTACAGCTGTTGTACTTTACTTCCAAGGCTTGTCAAAACTACAGATCTGCTTGTATGTTGGACAGTTCCCTTCCTGAAATATATACGAAGTACATTACCCAGATGGTGACCCCTGATGACTTCAGGCTTTCAACTAACTCCCGTGGGAAGCAATTTCACCAGACCGATACTTCAGTGGCCATGATGTGAGACTAGATGCTTCTGCAATAAGGAATATCACTGCAAAAATAAATGCTACTTGAATTAAATGCAGTGACTGCCAACATTATAGAAACGAGGTTATCTTCCCATCTTAAAATAAATCCCATTTTTATTACATTAAACATCAAATTGGCATATGAGTGAACTATAGCCCTTTGATAAATTACCTTCAGATCTGAGTTTTATCCTGGTAATAACCATATTACATGCAGGATTGAAAACTATTAGTTTTCAGAGAAGCATTTTTCAAGAACTAAATTAAAGAAGTAATGCATGTTTATTTATGGTATCTACTATTGCCTCAGCAGTTTCATTCAACTGTTCTCTTTTTTTCCTAGGGCTATACATATACATTTTATACTAAAAATATTATTTGTGCTTGTACTACATCATGAACATAAATAAAACATACTTAAATGTTTCTTTTTAAATCAATTTAAATGTAGTCAATACGGTTTTGAGGTCTCTTTCAAACATTTTTGAAAACCCAAAAAGCTGTTGTGTCGTATATAGGTAGAATTCCCTTTGAAAGAAAGAACTTCGCTAATTAAAAGAAAAAAAACAGAAGGCATTTTAACTTGAACTGTTTTATAAAACACATTTTGCAAGTCTGCCATGATGAAACATTACAATTAAATGCCAATTAAGAAAAGATTGAGATAGTATAACAGAGCAACGAGGACACCTTTTTTGTTGCTCCACATGTTTGAATCCCTACTTTTCCTCTCCTAAATGAAATGAATTATTCTCTATTGCAGCATGCTTTTTTTTTTTGCCTTAGTATGGTGCTAGTTTTATCCAATACTCAGGATGGAAAAGATCCTATCAGAGTAATAAATCATTTTAATATCCCAGTTCTGTATTATATTATGTTACAACTTTCATTTACTACGTATTTTATATTTTCCATTCCAAGACTACAGCAATATTTATAAATAACATGTCTAGTTAGGTACCTTATCACAAGTTTAATATATGATCTCCATTTGCAGTTGCATAACGGGCCCATCTGTGTATTCCTTATCAGACAGACACAATTATTTAGTGGTTTCATCTCAAGTCACAGCACCAATAAGTGCTCTCCATAACTCAAATCTTATTTATTTTTGTATTATTATTTGCTTTGTGGAGTCAGGAAGAATAAGCAGCATAATGATGGGATAAATTTAAAAAACAGTTTAATGAATAATGTAGCAAAAATATAAATTTAGACATGAATCAGTACTTTTAATTCTTCTTTAAAATTTTATTTTTTTTCTATTTTACTTCATTTTCTGCTCAACTAATTCTCCCTTTCTCTATGGTCCAAATCACTGCCAATCACTTCTTCATTATTGATGATGGGAGTTTCTTAGATTCCTAAATATTCTCCTGCTCTCTTTCCTGGTTTGAGTACTTATTGGCAATAGTAACCAGGTTCTTTTAAAAAGACCCAAATAAAACTTGTGACTATAGAGAGTAAGAAATAGACATACACAGCTATCTCTTCCTCTTACCCATTTGACCTGTATATTATTTAAATTTTTAAAATAGAAATGTATTCATTGATTTATATCCACAACCTCTGGTAGCTGATGCTTTGAAACTCACTTTTCTGCGTTAGCATCATGTAATCATAGCCATAAATATGTGGTATGTGTCCTTCTGCAAACTTTTAGATATTGGAATTTTAAAAACCCTGTCATTAACTTATTATTCACAGTTAACATTAAGGAGCAGGGCTTATAAAAGGCTGGGAAGACAGGATACGATAGAGAAGATGGAAAACGATGAGTGATGAAAAACTATGAAACCTTCTTATCTGTCTTATAAGATGTGAACAGATGAGGAGGTAGAGAGAGTGAAGTGGTGATTATAAGGACCCAGTTTGTTCTGGGTTTTCTGAAGTGACACCATGACAGTGTTCTTCTGAAAGAGTCACCAATGTATTATTAAAATGGGGTTGATTCATGATCCGGATCCTCAAGTCTTCTCCTTTAATGCAGTAATTATTTGTTGGCTGGATCCTATGTATTAGACATTGTCCTAGTTGCTGAGGATACAACACTTACTGTTTGGTTGCAAAAGAACTGGCCCTGTTGGGGATTTCACTCTGTGTAAAGGGAGGCAGTTGTCATATGGTATAATAAAGAGCAGGGACTCTGGAGCCAAGGTTTCTTGGTTCAAATCTCAACTCTGCTGCTAACTAGTGTGTGTAATAATCTTGGGTAAGTTATTCTCTGCCTCTCAGTATCTTCACCATAAAATGTGCACAATAACAACATCTGCATAAGGTTGTTGTGAACACTAAATGAGTCAGTATATGTAAAGTACCTAGAAAAAAATGCCTGGCACATACTAAATGCCCAATAAAGGTTAGCAATCATTATTAAGCCTGTTTAATTGATCCCTTTACAAAACCATCCTGGAAGTGGAGAAAGGTAGAAAGTCATTGACTCATTGAATTCTCTACTTTCCTGCCCTAGGAGATGATTGTGTAGTTGTGATTCTCTGAAGAGACTAATATAGAGGGCCTCCGGTCTTTGAGAGAACTTCAGCTGCCATCTTCACACAGCTGTAGAGTTAAAACAAAAACCTCACCTAATTTCCTGATTCCAAATCCTTGACTTAATATACAACAGACATTCATTTATGTTCCAATCCCCATCAACATCCCCCAAAGCTGCAAATTTCTTTAATTTCCTTTCCTCTATCATCAGGGCACTGGGGATCTGGAAGTTGTAGGTTTTGGGTTTTCTTGGTAAAAGGATTCCAGAAATTAGAGCATCCCTAAGATTTTAAAAGGTATCATCATTTCTTAGTAGAGTACACTTTTTATAAAGGTTAGCATAAAGCAGTTAGAGTCTCATTTTATGAATAATAACTGATAATTCTCACGTAGCTATATAGCATGAAATGGGTCCCAAGAAAACTTTCAGCTGAGTTACCCAGCACAAGTATGCAATCCTGGGTGATGGATTCTACTCTATCAAATTGATCTGCACAAGTAAGGGAATCTGTCTGCAACAATAAAATCATGCTATGTTAGAGCTCAAAAAGACCACAGAGTAATCCAGTATAGTTTAGAAAGGAGGGGGCCAGTACATTTAAAGTGAAGAAGCCTGGAAAACACTACCTCAGCTGGGCTATCATCAATGATAGCATGTACATTATGGCACAGACACCTGATATGATGCAATGATAATGGCACCTCTGTGGTCTTCCTCTCCAAAAGCATACTGCCAGTTTAAACATAAGCACAACATCAGCAAAACCCAAATTGAAGGACATTAAAAAAACAACCTGGCCAGTGCTACTCAAAATTATCAATGTCATCTAGGTCAGAAAACTGCTATAGACCATGGGAAGATAGGAAAACATGACACGATGTAATATCCTATTTTGAATTGGATTCTGGAAAAGAATAACTGGTGACATCCAAATGAAGTGTCAAATGCAGTTAACAGTAATTATTGATGTTCATTTCCTAGTTGTGACGAATGTACCATGGTGATATAGGACGTTGACAATAGAAGAAACTATGACAGCCTTTGTACTATCTAAAAAAAAATATGAGAAACTAAATGAGGAGTATATGGTAATTCTCTGTACTATCTTTGCAACTTTTCTGTAAGTCTAAAAGTGTTCTACAATTAAAAGGATATTTTGGAAAGAACACACCACACACAAGCCATTTGCCTCAATCTCCTCATTTTACAGAAGAGGAAAATAACACCTAGAGAAAGGAAATGCTTTGCACCTAGGACACAGAGAGCTGACACTAGGACCCTATTTTTCTACCTCAGTCTTGTTTCACCCAACCACACTGATTCAGTCTTACTTAAGGCCAAGAGAATACGTAATCCATTTCTTCTTTTCAATGACATTTAGTACTGAAGTAATTTGACTGGAATATCGGACTAATGAGGCCAATGTTATAGGTTAAGTTTTTATTCCAACCCGTTACTTTTGCATAGGGAAAAATTCCACTATTTGTCATAGCCTGATTATTCAAGCTATTTTTTCCATCAATCTCAGGTAAGTACATAAGAGAGAAATGGGAACTCTGTAAAAACCCTCCAATTCAAAATACATGTACATCTGCAAAATCTTTTTATAATGGCACTTAAATTTTATTGAATTACTGGGTCACATGTAGCTGAAGTAAAATATACTGTATATATTTTCTACTGGTTCTACAATCTTTTCTCTTGTTTACTTCAGTCTTCTTAGCATTTTTGTCAAAACGGATCACTTTGTTGTCCTAAGCTTTGCTCACTATTTTTGAAAAAGATGCAAGTTTCTCTTTAAAGAAAAGGTAGGCAGTGGGAAGTTAACTCAATTTCATATCACCCCTGAAAAGGAATCAAAATTTTTTCTTAATGTTTCCTGAAATGCTTTACCATGATATCAATAGATGTGGGAAAATAATATGGCAGTATTTTAGTTTCATTATTTTTGTATGGTTTGAAACTGTAATTTTGGATTTTAAACAATGTTAAAATATGCAGTTTATGTTAAAATCTTTAATATATAAAATTTCTTATAAATCAATAAATATCAGCTGCACCTTTCAATAGAAACATGGACAAAAGACATCAATAGGCAATTCACAAAAAAGAAATGCAAATTAACAGAGACAATTTAAAATATTCAACCATAGTGGTAATTTTAAAATGCAAATTAGAGGAGTGATGTCAACAATATGGCAGAATAGGCATTTCCAGTGCTTGCTCCCTCATGGAAACATCAATTTGAACAATCATTCAGGCTAAAAAATTCCTTCACAAGTGCTAAGGAATTCAGGTGAGAGATTACAGTATCTGGTGGAACACAGACATAAAAAAAGATGCATTGAAGAGTGTAAGAAGAATAGTTTAGCATTACCTGCAATATTACTCTCCCAGGCTTACACAGCACAGTGTGGAGAGAAATACCTTCCATGTGGCAGAAGAGAGTGAAGTAAACACCTAACTTCACTGTAGAACCCAGCACCATGCCCACCCCAGGGAACCCTGGTGCCAGGCTGGCACCCAATGACCAAGCTTACAGGCCTACCCTAGTGATAGGCAAGGCCTCAAGGCCTGAGACTCCAGGCTGGTCCACATAGACCCAAGCTCCAGGCCAACCACTAAACATGGCTGGGCCCTGTGGCTCCAGGCTTTAGGCTAGCTCCAATGGACTCAGGCTGCCACCCCAGTATCAAGCTGGTTCCCACGGATCTGACCTTTAGTAAAGCTACTGCCAACCCAAGATCCAAACTCATCATAGCACAAGGATGGCCCTTATAGCCCTAAGCTGCATTCATTCTTCATGGCCCAAGGGTTTAGGCCTACCCTAGGGCCAGGCCATCTTCCATGGCCCCAGGTACCAGTCTGGCACTGGTGAACCCAAGCTCCAGGCTCAACCATCATTACTGACCAAGGAACCGGGGTGCCATTACTGACCCATACACCAGGCTTACCAGCCCAAGGATTTCAGCAAAGCCAACCCAGAGACCTTCCCTGCTGGCCCACACAGAATCCCTGGACAAGCTGACAGGTGAAGAGCTTCTCCTGGTGAAGCCAGTCTTTAATGACTGGAGAAGGTGCCAATGCCACAAGGATCATGAATAATCAGGGAAACATGACATCACCAAAGGGAAAGCAAAAAACAAACAACAACAACAACAACAACAACAACAAAGCACCTGTAACCAACCCTAAAAAAATGGATAGCTCTAAAATGCCTGAAAAATAATTCAAAGAATTAACTTAAAGAAGCTCAGTGAACTACAAGTTCAGTGAGCTACAAGAGAACACAGATAGACAAGTGAATAAAATCAGAAAACAGCACATAAGAAATATGAGAAGCTCAACAAAGAAATAGAAGCCATAAAAAAAAATCCAGAGCTGAAAAACACAATGACTGAACTGAAAAATTCCATCGACAGCTTCAACAATAGTCAGTGAAGCAAAAGAAAGAATCAATGAGCTCAAAGGTAGATTATCTGAAATTACTCAGTAGGAGGAATGAAAGGAAGGACAAATGAAAAAGAGTGAAGAAAGCTCATGGTCTCTTCAAGCAAATCTGGTTTTTTTTTTTTTTTTTTTGAGATGGAGTTTTGCTCTTGTTGCCCAGGCTGGAGTGCAATGGCATGATCTTGGCTCACCACAACCTCTGCCTCCTGGGTTCAAGCAATTCTCCTGCCTCAGCCTCCTGAGTAGCTAGGATTACAGGGATGTGCCACCATGCCTGGCTAATTTTGTATTTTTAGTAGAGACAGAGTTTCTCCATGTTGGTCAGGCTAGTCTCGAACTCCCAACCTCAGGTGATCTGCCCGCCTTGGCCTCCCAAAGTACTGGGATTACAGGCGTGAGCCGCCGTGCCTGGCCTCAAGCAAACCTGTATACACATTATGGAAGTCCCGAAAGAGCAAATAATGAGAAATGTGTGGAAAGATTATTTAAAGAAATAATGACTGAAAACTTCCCAAATCTGAAGAAGGAAATGAAAATCCAGATGCAAGAAGCCCAAAGAACCCAAAATAGAAATAGATTGAACATAAAGAGATATATACTGAGATATTATAATGAAATTCACACAAGTTAACAACCAAAGAGAATTTTGAAAACAGCAAGAGAAAAGTGGCCTATCATATACAGAGAACCTTCAAAGGAATATAAGTGGATTTCTCGGCAGAAACTCTGCAGGCTAGGAGAGAGAGGGGTGATATAGCCAAAGTATTAAAAAAGAAAACCCTACCAACTGAGAATATTATAACTGGCAAAGCTGTTCTTCAGAAATTCAGGAGAAATAAAGGCCTTTCCAGACAAACAAAAGCTAAGGGAATTCATCACCATTAGATCTGCTATTCAAGAAATGCTAAAGGGTGTTTTTCAACCTGAAAATAAAGGATGCTAACTAACAACTAAAATAAATATTAAAACATACAAAAGCATAAAATTCAGAGCTTGATTCAGCCATTCGACAATATATACATATTTTAAAACAATATATTGCTTATCCCTGATGAACATTGATGCAAAAATCCTCAATAAAATATTGGCAAACCAAATCCAGCAGCACATCAAAAAGCTTATCCACCATGATCAAGTCAGTTTCATCCCTGTGATGCAAGGCTGGTTCAATATATGCAAATCAATAAATGTAATCCATCACATAAACAGAACCAATGACAAAAACCATGTGATTATCTCAATAGATGCAGAAAAGGCCTTCAATAAAATTCAACATCCCTTCATGTTAAAAACTCTCAATAAACTAGGTATTGATGGAATATACCTCAAAATAGTAAAAGCTATTTATGACAAATCCACAGCCAATAACATACTAAATGGGCAAAAGCTGGAAGCATTCCCTTTGAAAACCGACACAAGACAAGGATGCCCTCTCTCACCACTCCTATTCAACACAGTGTTGGAAGTTCTGGCAGGGCAAGCAGGCAAGAGAAAGAAATAAAGGATATTTAAATAGGAGGAGAGGAAGTCAAATTGTCTGTTTGTGGACATGATCCTATATTTAGAAAACCTCATCGTCTCAGCCCCAAAACTCCTTAAGCTGATAAGCAACTTCAGCAAAGTCTCAGGATACAAAATCAATGTGCAAAAATCACAAGCATTCCATATGAAACCAAAAAAGAGCCCATATAGCCACGACAATCCTAAGCAAAAAGAACAACGCTGGAGGCATCATGCTACCTGACTTCAAACTATACTACAAGAAACCAGCATGGTATCAAAACAGACATATAGACCAATGGAACAGAATGGAGACCTCAGAAATAAGACCACATATCTACAACCATCTGATCTTCGACAAATCTCACAAAAACAAGCAATGGGGAAAGGATTCCCTATTTAATGAATAGTGCTGGGAAAACTGGCTAGCCATATGCAGAAAACTGAAACTGGACCCCTTCCTTATGCTTTAAAACTTTAACTCAAGATGGATTGAAGACTTAAAAGTAAAACCCCAAACCATAAAAACCCTAAAAGAAAATTTAGGCAATACCATTCAGGACATAGGCATGGACAAAGATTTTATGATGAAATCGCCAAAAGCAATTGCAACAAAAGCTAAAATTGACAAATGGGATCTAATTAAACCATAGATCTTCTGCACAGCACAAGAAACTATCATCAGAGTGAACAGGCAACTTACAGAATGGGAGAAAATTTTTGCAATCTACCCATCTGACAAAGGTCTAATATCCAGAATTTACAAGGAACTTAAACAAATTTAAAGAAAAAAACAACCCCATCAAAAAGTGGGCAAAGGACATGAACAAACACTTCTTAAAAGGGACAAAGCAAGACACAGAAAGACAAATACTACATGATCTAGCGCACATGTGGAATCTAAAAATGTCAGACTCATAGAAGCAGAGAGTAGCGTGATGGCTGTCAAGGACTGGGGGTAGGGAAAGTAGGGAGCTGATGCTCAAAGGGTCCAAAGTTTCAGTTACACGGGATTAGCAAATTCTCGAAATCTAATGTATAGCTTGCTGGCTATAGTTAATAATAATGTATACTTCAAGATTCCTCTCCACTCCTCTCCTCTCCTCTCCTCTCTTCTCTTCTCATGGCAAGCTGGCTATAGTTAATAATAATGTATACTTCAAGATTCCTCTCCTCTCCTCTCCTCTCCCTTCTCTTCTCTTTTCTCCCTTCCCTTCCTTTCCCTTCCCTTCCCTTCCCTTTCTTTTCTTTTCTTTTCTTTCTTTTGTCCAGGCTGACATGCCTGGGATGTCGGCTCACTGCAACCTCCACCTCCCAGGTTCAAGTGATTCTTCTGCCTTAGTCTCCCAAGTAGCTGGGATTACAGGAGTTTTCTTTTATTTTATTTTTCTTTTATTTTTTTAAAAAATAAGTACAATTTCCATTTTATTTTTCTCCAGAGAGTAGTTTTCCTTCAGTCTGTAAGGACTCAGCTCCTTACAGGGGCCTTGGTTGGGGCCATGGGGAAGAACCCACAGGTCTAAATAGGGGTAGGGGTGTTTAGTCCTTGCAGCCTTCACGAGATCAATTCCTGACTACCTTGCTGTGAATGGCACAATTCGCACAGCAATATAGCTTCACATACAGCTTGGAAAACACTGTGAGCATTGAGGGCTCACTTCAGAAATGTCCCTCACTGCTGTGGCCTCTGCTATGTTTTTAATGACAAACTTCTTAATAGCCTTATTCCTGGGCATGCATTGAGCACAGTTCTTGCAGCGAACAGGCTGCAAGCGGATGGCATGACCATTGTTCCTTCTTTCCTTTGGCATTTTGGAAGCAAGGATCCTACTTGAACATTTCTAAGAGAGTGGATCTTAAATGCTCTCATCACCGAACAATAAAAGGCAACTATGAGGGTGTTAGACATATGAATTAATTTGATTATAGTAATCGTTTCACAGTGTATACTGTATGAAAACGTCACATTGCATACCTTAAATATACACAATTTTTGTCATTTATACCTCAATATACCTCATTATACCTCAATAAATATGGAAGGAAAATGCAAACTAAGACATTGAAATACCCTTTTGCCTATCAAAATGGCTTCTTTTCTTTTTTATAAATGATGATGTCAAAAGTTTTCCAGAGTTCAGAGGAACGAACACCCTCACATACTGCTGGTAGTGTAAAGTGTTGCAAAAATGTTTGGGCAAATTGGCAATATATATCCAAAGTGTTGGATTTTTTAAAAAATATTTTTATCAAGCCATTTAATGTTTAGAAATTTATGGTAAGAAAAAGGTCTGAATAGATTTAAAACATTGGTATTCAGCGTATTGTATATAATAGCAAGATTTTGAAAATTACTCAAATGTCCAACAAATGGGATCAGTTAGACAAATGACTATATACAATAGAAGATCGTGTTGCCATTAAGAATATTACAGAAAATATTTCATGATAGAGAAAAATGTTTACAAAGCAAGCGCAATAAAGCAGTATATAATATGAGCTCCATTTTAGAGGCTGTTTAGTGTAATAAGTGAGGGCACAGGCTCTTTTTGTGTCAGACAGATTCGAAGAGTAATGGCTCTTCTATTTATTAGCTATGTGATGTTGTGCAAGCTCCTAAGCTCTCTGAGTCTCAGTTTTCCTATATGTAAAGTAGAAATAATACAATAAGCCCTCCTTATCAGTGAGGAATATGTTCCAAGACCCCTAATGGATGGATGAAACCACGGATAGTACCAAGCTCTACATATACTATGTTTTTTTTTTTCCTACGTGTACATGCCTAGGATAACGTTTAATTTATAAATTAAAAAGATGAACAATAATAACAAAATAGAACAAGTATAACAACATACCATGATAAAAGCTATGTGAATGTGGTGTCTCTCTCAAAATATCTTATTGTATGTAATATTTTCAGACCATAGTTGACCATGGGTAACTGAAATTTTAGGAAGCAAAACTGTGGATAAGGCAGTACTATTGTAATACCTAATTTGGATGAGACTATGATTATGCATAAAGGGACCTACATGAGTTAAAGTAGAACACGTGCCTATTTCTAGAAATTAAATGAATTTTTCCATATTACAAATATTAAATTCTTTTTGTTGTTGTTCAGTGTATAATCAATTACCACCATTCTTCTTTCTGACACTCAAATTTGGCCAAGGGGAATCCCTTCAAGTTGGCTCCTGTGTCGTTTTGGCATGCCTGAACACTTCCTTGCTTTCTAGCACAAGATATCCCAGGCTTACCTTATACTTACTTTCCCTGCCACAGACCTAGAAACAGCCAATCTTTCAAGGAGATTTTGGTAGGAAATGTATTTAGAAATCAAAGTTTGGGTATAAGGTGTATTAATTACTACTGAGGTGTTATTGCTTTTAAGTCCTTTCAGAGGACAGACTAGGAATATACAAACAAATAAAAAAATTTTTAGATTTTATAACCTGCTTTGTTCGTGTGTGTGTGTGTGTGTGTGTGTGTGTATACACACATATATCTGGATTGCTATAGTTTGGATGTTGGACCCTCCAAATCTCAGGTTGAAATTGGATTCCAAATGTTGAAGGTGGGGCCTAATGGAAAGTGTTTGAGTCATGTGAGTGGATTCCTCATAAATGGTTTCGTGCTATCCTGGCAGTAATAAGTGAGTTCTCTTCTTGTTCTACTAGTTCTTGCAAGTGCTGGTTGTTAAAAAGAGCCTGGCACCTCCCTCTTCTCTCTCTTGCCTTGTGATCTCTGCACACACTGGCTCCCCTTCTCCTTCCACGATGAGTGGAAGGGCTTTGAGGCCCTCACCAGATGCAGATCCTGTGCTATGCTTCTTGTAAAGCCTGCAGAACCATGAGCCAAATAAACCTCTTTTCTTTATAAATTACCTAGCCTCAGGCATTCCTTTATAGCAACACAAACAGACTAAGACATGCATATATGCAGTTTAAAAGCACAAGCTCATATATATATATATATATATATCCCCAATTCTAATCCAACACTTCAGAGTTCTTCTTTCTCATTCCATATTTTTATTTCCTTTTCCACACAATGAACCTTGTTCCCAGTAACATCAATATATTTACCTGTTTGCTTATCCTATAAGATGCACAAAACAGTATTGGAATTATTATAGCAAAACCATTACTAGAAATGAGCCTACTAAGTAATGTTCAAATTTTGTGTTTTTGTCCTTAGAATATATTCCCCTGAGGGTATACAGTTAGAGTTATGTATTCAAAATAATGACTCTTCTTAAACTCTTAAAATTTGAGACAAAGAAGAGAAAAAGAAAATGGAAAAAAAGGCAAGAGATATGAGCACACAGGTAACAAAAAAGATCCTTAAAAATATGAAAAGATAGTCAACCTTACTTTTTCTTAAGAGAAAAACAAAAGAAAACTACACTAAGATGTCATTTCTAACCTGTCAAACTGACGATTCAAAAGCTTGCAGCACAGTTTGATGGCAATGTCCGTGGAGACGTAAACACGTTCATACATTGCTGGTGGGTGTACAAGATGGCTCAATCATTATCAAAAAGATTCATGAAAAGTTGCCACTTACAGTTTTTTACAACTTTCCTCTGTTTCAATAGTTATTTCTCCTCATTTCTTACTTTGTATATATTTCCCCTTTTCTCTTGATTTCAGATTATTTGTGGTCTGCCTACTTGTTAATTTTTAACACTATTTTATTTATCTTTCTATTATTTTTGTTTCCTACTCCATTAATTTCTGCTATATCTTTCTTATTTCCTTTCTTGTGTTTTCTTTTTATTTTATTGATTTTTCAGATTTGTTTTCTTTCATTTTATTGATGTGAATTTTCATCTTATACAAGGTTTAATAGTATTTTAACATGTGGTGTGTTCATTATAATTTTTTCTTAGATATTTTAAAATTTTATGTTTTATTTCCCCTTATACACAAGAATTGTTTAAAATTTAAAAAAATTACAGATAGAAGCGCTTTTCTGGTATTTAAATATTCTTATTAATTTGTACGTTCATTTCACCATGATCTGGTAATGATGTTTGTATTGTTTCTAACTTATGAAACTCACTGAGTTGTTACCTAATATTTGCTCAAATTTTGTGAATGTTTTATGAAACCTTGAGAAGAAGGTGTATTCTCTAATATCAGGGTGTTAAGTTCAATACATAGCCATGGGATCTATCTTGACTAAATATTCTCCCTTACAAGTGGGAGCTAAACATTGAGTACACATGTTCACAAAGAAGGGAGAAAGAGACACCGGGACCTACTTGAGGGTGGAGAGTGGAGGAAGATGAGGATCAAAAAACTACCTATCAGGTACTATGCTTATTACCTGGGTGACAAAATAATCTGTATATCAAACTCCCTTGACACAAAATTTACTTATAGAACAAACCTGCACATGTACCCCTGAAACTAAAAGTTAAAATATTATTAAAAATTACTATTATAATACATTAAAAAGCATCTATCTTATTGATTTTGCTTTCTTAGGTCTTCTTCTATATATTTACTATGTTTTTGTCCACCTGACATGTCTTGAACTGAAAGTGGTGGGTCAAAATTTCCTAATCTAGTAGGGCTTATGAGTACAGTATTCTCTGAGTTCTTGCATGTTTAAAGTATTTTTCTAGATCCTTAATAATTAAAGAATAACTGGTTTGAATAAAATCCTTGGCTCGTACTCTTTCTTGAGTTATTTGAAAATTCTGGCCAGGCACGGTGGCTCATGCTTGTAATCCCAGCACTTTGGGAGTCTGAGGCGGGTGGATCACCTGAGGTCGGGAGTTCGAGACCAGCCTTACTTACCAACATGGAGAAGCCCCGTCTCTACTAAAAATACAAAAAATTAGCTGGGCGTGGTGATGCATGCCTGTAATTCCAGTTACTCGGGAGGCTGAGGTAGGAGAATCACTTGAACTCGGGAAGTGGAGGTTGCAGTGAGCCAAGATCATGCCTTTGCACTCCAGCCTGGGCGACAAGAGTGAAACTCCATCTCAAAAAAAAAAAAAAAGAAAAAAAAAAGAAAGAAAGAAAATGCTGCTCTACTCTTACCTTGCTTTGTCTGTTGTCAAGATGTCTAATGCCAATCTGATTTTCTTTCTTTTACAAATGACTCCTCCCACTACAAGGCCCAGAGATGATTATAAATAATAATTGAAGTTTAATATTTTTAGTAGCACATGACTTGGAGTTGATAGTTTTGAGTCAGTTTTTGAAGGTACTTGGAGGTAATTCCAAGGTATTAAAGGTTGTGCCCTTCAATACTTACAGTCAGGCCTATTATTTCTGGAAAATTTTCTTTGATTATAGTTTTAAATATTGGTTTTATTTCATTGTTTTGTTTTTCTTCTTTGGGAACCATTAATATAATTATATGTAGTTTGTATTTATTTGACTATCTTCTACAGCAATTATTTTCTCTGATCTTTTCTTAAACTTCTTTCTTTATTTCAATTTTGTTCCCTTTGCTATTCAAGTGCCTTTCATCATTGCATCTTTTTCATCTTAATATCTTTTCTCCCTTCGTCATCAGTCAGTATAGTATTCATTTTCACGACGGGTTTATCTTTTTCTTCAATTTATTCCCTGAGTTTAGTCAACTCTCATTTTGTACATTTCTGTTCTGAGTTTTAAACTTTATCATTTGAGCCTTTTTCATATCTTCAAATGTTTGTTTAAGGCTTATTAGGACTGAGATGTTTTATTGCTGTTTTTTTCTGCTTTGGGGTTGGCTATTAGAAGTTTTTTTTTTAATCAAGTGAAATGATTAATTCTTATTTTCTAGTTCCTTCTTATAGAGCTTTGTGTAGGTGTTGTCTCCCTTTTATGTTCATTCTGAAATATTTTAGTTTCCTGGACCAGTAATAGGAGTTGTATGTAAATAGGAATCAGGAGTTTGGTGACTTGTTAGATTACTAGAATTATTAGTTCTTATTAAAGTGTAGCTTTTAAAAATCAATAATGGCTTTTGGATATGGGGTTTGGTAGGTCGCTTAATTTTGTGATTCACTTTTATTTTTGCTGTATCCTGAAATTATACCTCTTGCTTTCTTCTTTCTCTTCACCACCAAGCCTCCAAGGGACATCTCTTCCAAGTTAATGCCCCCATGCCCTCAGAGGTTGTGCCTTCCCAAGGCTACCAACTTTACTTCTGTGAACTTTAAAGCACATTCCTTTCCATTTTCAGTAGCCATTGCTCTCATATGCCAGGTCTGAGATTGTTCAGACAGTTTTTTAATGGGAGTAATTCTTCTTTTTAATGGGAGTAATTTGATCAAGTCTGCCATAGCTGGGCCCTAGCTCTCATGTCTTCTTTTCCATTTAGCCTCTATCTGACTCTCAGTCCTAGCACGGGCTACAGAGACAACTCTGTGTAATTTGGGTGCTTATTTCTCTACCTATGTGTAATTTGAAGTTTGTAGAATTATCTATCTCCTATTTTTGTTATTGAGTGGGTTACAGGTGGTTTTACTTGCTTCCCTTCTGCATTTGAATTTCTTTTTGAATAAGGGAATGGAGAGATTTGGATTTAAAAGGCCAATGTTACCCTATGGGAACCCAGAACTCACTGTTAATATTTATTTTTACGTTTATATAATACATATGCAGACACACATACCTGAACATTGTGTACCCAGTATCTATAACACATTCATTTGAAACAAGTCTCTAATAATGGGTATGAAATATAATTTTACTGCGTGCTGTTCTTTACGTTCAGTTCCATGCATCTATGAGAGAGTCATCCATGGTTAGGGCCATGATTTGTAACCGTGGATAAATCCAGATGTACTAACAGGGTGACTGTGTTGTATTCTTAGGCATGTTTTCCTGCCCTTCACATAATTTCTCCACCTGGATTTTTAAGGCTTGGAAATTCATAGTGAGTATCTCACTTCTTTGGCTTAAAGTAGTGATGGCAAATATATTTCAACTTCTGAGTTGACTCTAATTGCAGAACCTAGACTTTTTTAGAATTAACACTTTGTCTCCTGATAAAGTGCAAATTACGTAACGGAGATATAATACACTTATCTTTGTTATAGCCATTTATACCTCAGTGTGAGTTATTTTATTATGTGGCTTCAGGCTTAGATATCTACATAGAAGGAAGGCAGATAATATAAAAGAGTGAAGAGGGTAGGATGGGTATTCGATGGACTGGAGCGTTCATGGTCCTATTTAGCCGCAGTTAATGGTTCTCATACTATTTTTGCCACAACAAAGACTGAAATAATACTTGACACATAGTAGGTACTCAATAAATGCATAGGGAAATGGGAGAATGCAGGGCCAGGGATGACAGATCTATTTTTAAAGAGAAACAAGACATTTTATGTAAAACCTCTTGACCTAAGATTCAATTCTGAATTCAGGTTTTGTTAGGGAGTAGAAGACAGGACTAAGTTCCTGATTTGGGGAGGGAAACACAAAGGGAGATTGAGACTATGAGCTTTGGTAATGAAACAGAACAGAACTGAACTGACAGATTGAAATAGTAACTGAGCCCATGACCTCAGCCTCATTAGCGAGAATGCTACTGAGGCAGTCAGTGAGTAATCCAAATATTTTTATTTCTTTCCTACCTACTCAAATCACAAAAGACATATGCACTGTAATTGCCTATAAAAAAAGAACTATATTCTTTAATTTGCTATGCATGCTAACAATGAATTATGCTTCTTTTAGGCCAAAATATGTCCCTACCACTGGACTCCACAGTCTTCATTTTTTGAAAGTCTATTTAACTGTGATTGCCCATTGAACCTCTTATTTTTAAAACTGAGGGATTTTTTTTTCCTTCCAGTTAATGGGTTATACATTTAATAGTTCATTGATTCAAAAGACTAGATTGTTGCCTATCAGCAACAAGATTTATATGATGGCTAACCCAAGTTATATAATGGCAGAATTTGTTCGGAGAAACCAAACTAAAAACATACAGAGGCAGGAAAAGAAACCAAAGATACTAATGGTTTGTTTGGGTTTTGTACAATCTTAGAACAGGCTGTGTTTTAGGCATGACAAAGAAAGGATCTATTTGTACCATCTGGCTTTCAATACTCCCACAGTCTCCTATGTTGGTAAATCTTAAGTAGTGCTATCTCTACAACATTCTATGAGATAATATTGGAGCATGTGCTATTATAGCCTGGAGTAGCCTTGAATATTTCCAGTCCTTTACATTTTCCCACTGGTATAAGAACTTTCACCTCCAAAGAGCCAAATAGTTCAAGTAGGTTCAAAAGTCATCTGATTCTTCAACTACTTATGGACTGATTGAGGCTAGATTTACCACTACAATCAGACATTTAAAAAGAAAACCTTCTTGACTCTCTGCTAGGTGGTACAAAAACCAGTGAACTATTTGTTAGCTTCAGAGGATTAGGGTTCAATAGGTTTCTATGTCTGGAGGTAGCACATGATCTTTAACAAAACCACTCCATTTCAAAAATTTCCACTTTCTTTCATAGTGCAATATACTTGTTCCTAGTTTCTTGACAGCCGGTATCTCTCTCTCTCTCTCTCCTCTCTCTCTTAAGCATTGTACAACTAGTATTGGCTTAGCTGCTTGTTATGAGTAAAATCCAAAATCTTTTATCTGCTCTCTTTATTTAATATTATTTTCATTTAACTCCATAATTTTATTAGTTAATTCTGCAAAGTATTTGTGGATATGATATATATAAAAGACTGCATTATTGTTATTTGCCATATTTAATATCTATGCTTAATTAAAATTAAAGTTCAAAACCAAAGGAAATGTAGATTCATAAGTGAACAAAGGGCAAAACTGAATTAAGAACGTTGAATAATGGGCTATTTGATTTAATGAAACCTATGACTACCAAAGAGTGAAGTCTTTGTCTATGTAGCACAGAATGGTTGCCGTCAAAAATCACATTTCTATTCATTTTTGACCAGAGCCGCAGCTAGTTTATCTGAGAGCTCATTCACCTCCTCTGGTATTCTATGTATATATGCTAGCCTACAGTTCCCTGATCATTTGATCAGGAAAGCTCCTTTAATATGAGCTAAATGAAATAGAAGCAAGAGTGCTTTTCAAAGTGCCAGATCATATATCTTTTCTTCCTGTTAAGAATTTCCCATTGTCACATCCAACCCAATAATCAAACATTTGTGAGGCCCTTCCTTAGAAACTCTTGACTAAGCAATTGCCCTGGAAGTTAACTACAACACAGTACATAAGGTCTATGTTAATTAGACTGGCAACGCTTTGATGAGGCTTTGACGAGTAGAAAATTACAGTGGGCCATCTTGGAGCCTCTTAATTTGTTCATTACTGTCCCATAGAGAGGAGTAGGAGCCCCAAGGAAGGGGTTCCTGAGAAGTTACACTGTAATCTGAAATTCCACGTGGGTCTTGCCTGTATGGAGGATCCAATACAAACTAGTGCTATTATTTAAATGCTATCTGTACTTTGGTGTAATTTGTTAATGGGCTTTTAAGTCTACCCAGGAAAGACTACTTTGTGGGATCATACCTAGACAAGAATCTAGCCTTCCATGAACAAATGACTTAGTCTTAGTACTTCTTTATTGCCCTTAAAAATTACTGAAGATGCCAAAGAGCTTTTGGTGACATGAGTTATATCTATATTAGAAATTAAAATGGATAATTTTTAAGTATTTATTAATTTATTGAATATATAGATACCATTACATTTTAACATAAATGACACATTTTGTAATAAATAATTATACAGTATTTTGCAAAACCCAAAAAATTAGTGAGAATAGTGGCATTGTTTTACATTTTTGAAGATCTCTTTCATGTTTGGCTTAATGAAAAACAGGTGGACTCTCATAGCTACTTTTGCATGCAAATTCTTGTGATTTCACATGTCATGTGGTCTCTGAAAAACTACACTGTACACTCCTGAGAGAATTACAGTAAAAGAGATAAATAACACTTTTATGGTATTATGAAAATAGTTTTACTTTATAGATGCTTTGACAGGTCTTGGAATTCCTAGTGGTTGCTAGACCACACATTGAGAACCACTATTTTATCTTCAACATAGAATGTTTTCTTCCAATCTTTCTAGTTGTTTCTTCATAGTCTGCTTAGCAGATTCCTTTTCCCTGGGCTTCTTGAACACCAGTATTTCCCAGAGTTCAAGTCTTCATACTCCTTTTTCCTTCCTACTCCCACGATTTTGGTGTCCTCAAAGGTAGTTACCTCCAAAGTTTCAGCACCAAATATTTAATAATGTTCGGTATCTCTACCTGTAGGTCCATTTTCATCCTTAAGCCTCTTCCTTCCATTTGCTATCTATCTTGACTAATAGCATCACCATCTACCCAGTCCCTAAGCCAGATAACAACGTTCTCTCCTGATACATCTTATTAGTCACTAAGTCAAGTGAGTTTTATCATTTAAATATTTCTCCATTCCATCTCCTCCTTCTCCATTACCAGAAGTTTATGCTCTCACTATCACTAATCTGTATTACTATTATAGTCTTCTAATTTATCTCCATGTTTTCAATTTTACAAACCCATTGTCCTGCCTGCCAAACCCAACTTCAATACTGCCATTAGGGTGATTTTTCTAAATGTAAGTCTGAGTAAATAATTGTCTTGCCCTAATGAAAAACCACAAAAACTCTCCATTTGTTCTTGGAATAAATTTCAAGGTCCTTACCATGGCTTAAAACGCCTTCCATAATCAGCTCCTGCTTACCGTCTTCATTTCCTGCCACCTTTCTGTATCTTTCCTTTTTTGCTTCCCCAGGTATTGCAATATATTTGTATTTATTAAACATATTATGCTTTTCAACCTTTCTGTGAAGCAAATATTGCTGAACCCTAAATGGGTAAGCCTCCACCCTGTAAGATGCCACCTGTTAGTGTTGACTATGATAAATCAGATATTTTGTTGGTGATACTGGCCCTCCCCACTCTGGCTGTTCTAGATAAAAATTTAGTCATATTTCTGAAGTTTAAAATGGGTTAACCTGCCATCTGTTTAAAAGCCATTGCTCTAATTTAGTTTATTCTTATTCACTTCAGAGTAAGTATAGCTTAACGACTTATGCAATGTGGCTCTAAAATATTCACATATCTATGTATGCACTATATATACAATTTGGGTGGAGAGAAACTGAGTTAAACAGGAGCTAAATTTCTTCTTTATGAAATAGAATTCAAGTTATTTACTGTGAAGTCATAGATTTCTTAAGAGATTTTTTTTTTTTTGGTCTGAGTTTGCATGATTGATTCTTACTGTTCTAAAATGTCTTAAGCAGGCAAAACTCCAAAATGACTAACCTCCTGTCCAGTCCCCCTTTATTATGCCTACCAGTAGATCTTTATCTATTTCACAGAGTCTTATTTTAATTTTCCTAGCCGGGCTAAGAAAGTACTGTATGAGAAGTACTTAGTAGAGTGATTGCCTCTCCTTGAGACAATAATCTCTTGATGCAAGACATATATTTAGTATCTACTACTTGTTCACCCAATAAATTATTTCTCTTACTCTGTGTCTTAAATACATTCTGGAGTTCTAAGAAAAAAAAATAAGTGCAGTATTTGCCTTTCACCAAGACACCCTTAGTCTGAGCAACAGGACCTAACTCTGATTCAAGAAATTAGTTTTATCTGACATGGATTCATCATGTCATTTTAGTATGTTTAATTTGGATTGGATTTATACTTTTATTTATGACAGGCAAGAGTGCCACTTAACATGGTGGGGATAAAACTTATGGAATATATTATACCAAAAGGTGATGTAAGAAGAGTCTATAAATCTTTTTTAAAGAAAGGTTCTGATAAATGCATGGATAGCAGATTTGTAATTAGACTGAAGTCATACCACCATTTTCCAGATCCCTGCTTAGAGACATTGCTAGAAGGCTGGTAGATTCATGAATAGGAGGAAAAGTCAATGCTAATATAAAAACTGTCAGTATTATCATGATTGGGTCTATAAGAGTGAATTGGAAGAAGTAATAAGTATTAAGCATGACAGCAAAAGGATTGATAATGGTCTATAGGATAATGTGAAATGCTTTTTAGCATTTTATGCTGAGTCATTTCTTGAATGTTATAAGCTGTAATGCATTTTAATGAAAACGTGTTTCAACCTAGATATGGCCTTCAGATAAAAATACAAAACCATTTGAAGGGTCAAAACATCATAGAAGAGGGATATTAGTAAAATAAAGGCAAAGTGACAGCTCTTTCAGACCAGGCAGAAGGAAACAACAAACTCATTAGAGGATTCTTGTGAGACAGACATTCATGCTCTGAAAAATTGTTTTAGATGACTTTGGAAAGAAGGGAAACAAAAGCAGTTCATGTTAGGATGAATTATATCCTCATTATCCTTACCCCAGCTCAAACTAAATAATCTTCATAATAATTCTATTTCACTAATAAGTATCATTAATCTTTATTCAGCTGTGCTAAGCAATGTCCTGAGTGTTTTACAAGCTTCAACTCATTTAATTATAAAGACAATCCTTGAAGAAAGTATTATCAACATTCCCATTTTATAGATGAGGAAATGTAGGCACAAGAAAGATTAATGAAGTTGCTAGCACTATAAGTGAAAGAGTTGGGCTTTGGTAAGCATATTTATCTACATTTAGCAAATACAGTGTGAGGGAGCATTTTTATATTTAGATTTAATGGGGAAAAAACTCCATTTCTATCCTCTCTGTTAAAAAAAATCTAAATTCTTGAATTTTCCAAAGTCAGAACATGCCACAGTCCACTTTATTTCTTCCCTGTATATTGAGGTATTTGCACTTTCTTTTTGAGGCAGACAAAATGAACACATACCACTCCTTTCATTCTATTATTTTCAGCACTCTTTTACTCCACTGTAGTAAACCCCCAAAATAGGGCAATTTGGGCCAGTGCAAAGAGGCAAAAAAAGCACTTGAATCTATGTTATTGAATTTTGCTGCAGAGAGCAACATGAAAAAGGCCCTTTGCCCTCTTGAATAGTTTCATCTCTAACCTTTGGATCAGAGAACTGGGTACAAAACTCTATCTCTTCTAGTTCTATATTGTTAATATCCATTGTGGTCAGCTTTCTACATGTAGGCTATATAGTATGTCATGACAAGATTTATGGACTGAAATTATTTCATCTGCACAGTTGGAATACTACCTGCATCCCCTGAAGGTGGTATGGATTGCTACTAATCTCATGGCAAAGGAAAAGGATCATCCATGTCATTAACTAATGATAATGGGTACGAGAGCCAGAAACCCCTACTCTTCAGCTCATTCAATGTAACAGCGCACTTGACCCCAAGCACAATGTATTCATGTGAGTTTCTACGCATGTGAGATTCTGTAGCCTCTTATACAATCTGCTGACTGTGAAGAAACTTGATCAAAACATCAACGATTGCCAGAGAAGCTGTGTTTGTGCCCTTCACAACCATTGATGAAGTACCTTAACCTCGCCTTCTCTTGACACCTTGCATATGGTCATCTGTCTTCCTGACTACTACTTCATATGGCTTATTTGTAAATTCAAGCAAATGTGCTTCTGACTGGCACTGATACATCACTGATGCCAAAATATCAGAAAAGATGAAGCATAAGGACATACTTTTTGATTCAGATGGAAAATATTACAGATTTATGAGGAAGTGATGACAACAGCCATTCCATGCTATCTTCATATGATCAGTATTTTTCCATGCCTCTCTTCACCAACTTTTTTGAACTCAAAACTTATTCAAAGGAATGATTTTTTTCCCTGATCCAAAAGGTATAGTGGGTAGGTGTGGAGATAGGACTGGTTGGCTGAACAACCCAGCTCTGGCTTTTCACGTGCTGGATTTCCACTGTTTTCCAATGACCACTTACAGAGCTATAATGCACAGAATGACTATTGATGTCCCATTGATATCGATGCGATTTCCCCTAGTGGATTGAGGGCAGCACAGCATACAGCCATTAGTATCTAAAGGTTATGTATAATGGATAATAGAGGAAAATGAAATAGCAGAAAGGAATTTGCACGGGAAACAGAAGCAGCAAGTAGTTTCAGTGAAAGATTTTACTTGGGTTATACAGCAACTGCAAATGGGGATTGAAAAAAATGATGACTTACAGACTCAGCAACAGTCGAGAATGAAATGGTTTCATATTTTGAAATATAATACTTTTTTATTTCAACCACAGAAAGCCATTTAAAAATCATCTTGTATATTACAGCTCTTATGTGCCATCTTTCACCTGAATGCCTATTTATGAATTTTTACTCTATCCTTCTGAGGTGGTCACCAATATGGCACAGATGGGATAAATCAAGAGAGATTTTTACTGACTTATCCAGTCACATAATGTCCAGTTAATGACAGAACCAGGAGCAAAGTTCCAGTGTTTGCCATAAACATCTTCTCATATTGAACCCACTCAAGTTACTGTGCCAGCATTTAGCCTGATATTTCTGCATCTAAAAAATCTCCCAGTAAATGATTTCAACAAATATTGCTTACCAATCAACCAATCTTAGTGGCACTCACCATGGGAATAGATGACTTGGTATATCTAATTGAATTTGTAATTTAATAAGAAAAAATATCTGGTGGATTTATTCAGTAGACTGAGAAGTAAACAAGTCATAAAGTTTACTTCAGTGCTAGAAGAGCAGCAAGGCCTAGCACTCAAGAGTCAGTCTGCTCTGGCTTGAAGCTCAGCATCCTTATTTCTTAGCAAGGCACCCTCTTAATCTCAAAAGTGGCCTCCATGTGACCTCTTAACTTTGTTGAGCCTCAGTTTCTCCATTTATAAAATACATATGTATTGATACCTATCCTTAAGGATTGTTGTGAGAATTAAATGAGCTAATACAAGAAAAGAGCTTAGCATAATTCATTTTTTTCCAACAAACTTTTACTGAAAGGGCTTACATGTGCCAGGCACTGTTCTTGGTGCTGAGATACAGCCATGAACAAAATTGTTAATTCTGGGAACTAGTGAATTTTAATCGTGAATAATAATTATGATGGTAACAATGGTAATATTAATGATAATATTTAACATTTATAGGCTACTTACTATATTTCAGGCACTACTCCATGTGCTTTACTTATATTAACTCATTTAATCCTTATAACAATCCTATGCTATAGGTACGATTTTAAGCCTGTTTTACAGATGAGGAAATGGAGACCTGTAAAGGTTAAGTAACTTGCCCAAGGAAACATACCTAATAAGTGGCAGAGGTCTGGGAAATCTGTGTTAATAACTATTGAACTATACTGTCTTACTTCCAGGCCAAATTGATATGCCATTGTTTATTCTATTAAAAAAGACAGTCCTTGAAATAACTGAAATGTTCCACTTTTGCTGATGAAATGAATAAATACACAACTGAATTAAACAAGTTTCAGAATATGTAATAAAATTTTGATATGGGAGTGGCCATAATAATAAATTTAAATAGAAAATTAGTATTGAACATGGTATAAACCTAAATAAAGAGCTCGCTATTACTTGAGCTTGTTTATACCAAGGGTTAGGCCTTGTATCTAAAACATTATCTCTCCATATAGTAAAAGTTAATAGAAAATAACCCATATAAAAGTTTATCTCAATTGAGCAAGACCATTTTAAAGGGACTCTAATGTATTTAAACTGTTTATATTATTCCTTGTTTTCAATGATATATGAAAATCATGTTTGAGTTGTAGAACTTTCTCATCCTTCGCCTCCATTCCTTCAGCAGTATTTCTCATTACAGGTCACCACAAACCAAATAAACACACATGTTGGGTTATCCTGAAATGTCTGAGATAAAAGACACAGTTTTGATATTATAGGGTAATATAATCCATGTTAAATAGAAGCATTGTTCAAATATATTCAGCTTGTGTGATGAAAATATAAAAGAGAGAATCATGAACATCAGCGCAGGCTATGATCCTATACTGTTTACATCATCGGTGACCTCCCTAAAAAATATAGCCGTTTATTTACTTACCATCCACTGGTCTACGATGCCCACACAAACTCATTATGTGAACTTTTAGATTATTCTCATTTTAGATAAATGGGAATCAACCAAATGTACTTTATTACTTAAAGAAAGTCTAAGTCTCTTTTTATCTGCCACTCAAAATCATATTCATTGTCTCTTAGTGGGTAAATCTGCTTCAAATAGGTAACTGGGGTAAACCTGAAAATAATTTACTAGGGATATACTTGGATAGACTTTGTTTTCTACAATGACATTCTATTCCTTCTAGGAATAGTGCTGCCACAAAATACTCACATTTCTTAAGTCAGTTTACATTCTAGACTGCAGAACCACTCAAGAAAGTAAATTAATATTCAGTCACAATAAAATGACATCCAGAAAAATCAATACAATTTGCTACCAAATGAGGGTGACTTTAATCAGGGTGACTCAAGAACAACAACATTTTTCCTAAAAGTGGAAAGAGCACCTTATAACTGCTCTCTGCTTTACTTTTCAAGACATAGTAACCACACAATTTTGCAGTCATTTACCTAGTGAAATAAGAATACATTTTTTGGTCACAGTGTAAAAATCTGAATTCTTGGGAAGAAATTATGTACTGAATTTTCTGATAGCTTCCAAATAACTGGGGCTTTAATGAAATTGCTACCTGAAAATTCCGTAGCAGTATTATTGTTTAACTGTAATTTAAGAAGCTATTGTAGATTGGTACTTATGACTTCTAATGGGAAAACCATAACAACCTTTTAATTGAAGGGAAAATGGTTAACTACAGTAATTGCGATCAATAAGACTGTGTTCGTAGTATAAATATTTCTTCTCAAAGAGCATTCCTTACTCTCCTCAGCAGTATTTAAGGTTAGGAAGAAAAAAAAAAGAAGAAAATCAATTTGTTATAATACTAAGCCTAGGTCCAAATGTGTACATGCCAGAATCGAGAGAAAAACCCCCCATTCCCACCACAAGCAAAACAAGACTTTGATTAAGAACAAAACTGAGGCATGACAAAAAGGACTTACCGATCACATAGGCTAGTAACAAGGCCAAAGTCACTGTGATTGCAGTGGCGCTCAATGCTGTGCACTTCCAGTTGCAGCACCTGTAAGGTTTGTTAAAGGTAAAGGCAGGTCGGGAAAAGGTGCTTCGAGGAAGAGGCCTGGGAGGGGGCGAGTACACGGTATTGGATGTCAGAGGGTAGTTCTGACTGGCTGCACTGAAGATCGCAGAGGAACCAGATCCATGTTTGAACAGGAAATGCCTGTGAAAAGGAAACACAAGTTTGGGCTATAAAAACCAAAGCCAGTTGCTACAAAAACACAAACTCCATTAATTTCAAACAATCATGCTATAGCCAAGCTCAAGAGAACTGGATGGAGCTCAGCAACATTTTCATATACCTAAGAGATAATTCTAAATTGCCCTTGTTGTTCTCTCTCTTTTCTTTGTCTTTTTTTTTTTCTTTTTTCATCTAGACCTTTAAGAAACAGGCCTTGTGTTCCCTGATTTGCTGGCTAGTGAGTGCTAACATTCCACATTTGGTGTTACACACTACACCCTTCCCTTTCATTAAATATGATCATCAAGAGTTGATTCAAAAACAGAGATGCATCATTAGGCATTTTGATCATTAGAATGGCCTAGACACCAGTGTTTGAGATTATCCTCACTACCAAACTTTAGAGACTAGCTTCACAGCCATATTTTCATTCAACATTTTATTATAAAAATTATCAAATGTACAGCGAAGTTGAAAGAATTTTATAATAAACAACCACATACTCACTAACTAGATTCCACAGTTAGCATTTGACTGAACTCACTTTGTCACATACTTATTCATTTCTCCATTCTTCTCTCCATCTGTCAGTTTTTAGTTTTTTGTTTTGTTTTGTTTCTGTTTCTGTTTGTTTGTTTGGTTGGTTTTGTTTTGAGATGGAATCTCGCTCTGTCACCAGGATGGAGTGCAATGGCATGATCTCGGCTCACTGCAACCTCCGTCTCCCAGGTTCAAGCAATTCTTCTACCTCAGCCTCCTGAGTAGCTGGGACTACAGTGCGCACCACCACGCCCAGCTACTTTTTGTACTTTTAGTAGAGATGGGGTTTCACCATGTCGGCCAGGATGGTATCCATCTCTTGACCTAGTGATCCGCCCACCTAGCCTCCCAAAGTGCTGGGATTACAGGCATGAGCCGCTGTGCCCGGCCAGTTTTTAGTTTTTAAGCATTTTGAAGTATGTTGCATACATCAGTACACTTCCCTTCATATATTTTAACTCACATATTATTAGCTAGTTTGATAGTTTTACACATTTTAATGTAAAATTTATGCACAATAAAATGTGCAGTTTTATGTGCACATTTGCTGAGATTTGACAAATGCTGTCACCTATGCAACCCAAACCCCTATCAAGATGTATACCATTCCCATCAAGACAAGAAGTTCTCTTCTGTCTTTTCTAGGTAAATCCCTATTTCTATTTCCAGAGAAAACCACTATTCTGCATTTTTTTGCCACCATACATTTGTTTTGCCTCTTGTAGAACTTCATGCAAATGGAGTCATGCTACTGTCATGTTTGAATTACTAAAGAATGATTGTTGAGTGTTCATGACTATTGTAATATGGGCATTTTGTAAACAGTAGTAATGTATTCACATGGAAGGAGTTGCCAAAAACAAATAAATAAATAAATAAAATTGCATATACTTCTTTTATACTTATACAACAAATAAAATAAAAGTACTTTTATACTTGCTAAGTGCCAAGTGTTGTGCTGAACACTCATTAGTATCTCTTTTGCTCTTTACTCTTATGAAATAGTCTATATTATTCTCATTGTGCGTTTATAGAAATGGAGACCAAAAGAGGTTAAACAACTTGCCCAAACTCACCTAGCAAGTGAAGGACAGAGCCAGAATCAGAATCAAGGTCATTTGGGGTTCCAAAGTCCTTAATCTTTTTTTTTTTTTTTTTTGGGACGGAGTCTCGCTGTCACCCAGGCTGTAGTGCAGTGGCACGATCTCATTCACTGCACTCCAGCCTGGAACTTCCAGATCTCACTGCACTCCAGCCTGTAACTCCAGCTCACTGTAACTTCCACCTCCTGGGTTCAAGCAATTCTCCTGCCTCAGCCTCCCAAGTAGCTGAGACCACAGGCTGCCGCCCTGCCTGGCTAATTTTTTGTATTTTAGTAGAGACGGGGTTTCACCATGTTGCCCAGGCTGGTCTTGAACTCCTGAGCTCAGGCAATCTGCCTACCTCAGCCTCCTAAAGTGCTAGGATTACAGGCATGAGCCACTGTGCCCGGCCAATCATTTTTTATAAACTTTTTTCTTTTCTTTTTTATCTTCAATTGACATATATGACAATTGTACATATTTATGGGGTACATATGAGACAGGAATATAGTGTGGTTGCAGGAGAATAAAAAAATTCCAGGCAGCAGTTTCACATGATTAGAGGCTATGGGCTATTAAGACCCTGAATAACAGGATTTGGACCAAGCTGGCTAAGACTGACTGGACCCAACATGGTGCGGGATTTGACCTAGGTTTCACCTTGGACTTCATTATATCCTCATTAACATACTAAATCACGCAACCCACCAGCACCATGACAGTTCCAGAAATACCCATGTTTGGTGTAAAAATCGGTGGCACCACAGTTCCGATAAATCTCCACCTTTTTACAGGAATTTTCATGAATATTCTACCCCTTGAATAAACAAACCCCAAAAGGTAGCAGCTCCAAACCCCCTTGTGGGTGATTCTCTCTTGAGTACACTTATACTCCCTTTTCTTGAGTGTGTACATTTCCCTTTGCAATAAATGTCCATACTTTCACTATTTTCCAACTTGTCTTTTGAGTTCATTCTTGCAACAGTGTCAAGAGCCTGGACACCAGCTGTGGCCAAGATCCCGCCAGCATTTGGGGACTTCCCCCAGCCTACCAGCATCACATAGTGTTGTTTCAATACATATACATGTAGAGTGAGCAGATCAGGATAATTAGCATATTCATCACCTTGACCAAAGTCTTTAATCTTAAGCAGTCTATCGTACTACCTGGGGCAGTAAAATAACAAAACACATTCGAGTGCTACATTTTAATGTACAACAAAAAATTTCACTAAGCATAAAGCCAACATCACCTTGTACATGTAATGTGTGCACAAATGCATAAATTACTAACATTATTTTAAGACTGACTTCTAGCTTCCATATTTAAAGAACAAAAGCATATGTATTTAAAGGGATAAAAAAAACCTTATATGAATGTTAATGGAAAATACCCACAACAGAGAATTTTGCTTCAGTATCATGAGGTTAAAATTTTTTTAAAGGACTGGGTTGCTGAGGGGAGTACAGATTCACAGGTCTTTCTGGAGGGCAATTTGGCATTATGTATCAAATGACTTTAAAAATGCCTATTCTTTGATGCAATAATTATGGCTATAGAAATTTTTCCTCAGGAAATGATGTGTATGACAATGCATATAAGAAGCCATTCATTGCAATGTTATTTATAATAGCAAAAAATAAACATCTAAATGCCCAGTAATTGCTATTTCACTAACTAAATTATTTTATAAACACATAATATAGTACTACACAATCATTACAAATTGTGTGGCAAATGACTGTCTATTCACTGGGAAAAGTGTTTACAGATATTACCAAGCAAAAAAAGGCAGGCTTCAAAAGAGTATGGGCAACATTATTCAATTTTTAAAGGAAAAAAAGTACATATGTTCACAGGAAAATAATAATTTATGTTACCTTTGTATGGTAGGGGTATTTTCTGAACTTTTCTGCCTTGAGCTTGTATTGATTTTGTAACTAAGATAAAAAAAAGATTCATGAGTATTAGGGAGTGGAAAACATTTACAGGATAACACCAACCACAGGAATAGTTGGTTTCATTTAAGTTAACGTGATTTATTGAGCGCCTAGATGGGCCAGGCTCCAAGTTAGGCACTTTGTCTCCAATTTTGATCCTTATATGTCTGTGAAGTTGATACTATTATCCTAATCTTCTAGATGACTGAACTGAGACCCAAAGAGGTTTAGTAGGAGTAGAGCAGTGATAATAGTAATTATTATAATAATGTTAGTAAGAGATAACATTTGAGTGATTATTTTTGACAGGCATTGCTCTAAATACTTCACAAAGTATTATATTATTTAATCTTCATAACAACTTCATTACAGTCGATATCTCTATTTTACAGATGAGACGATCTAAGCACAGAGAGGTTAAGTCACTTTTCCATGGCCCCACAGCTAGTAATTGATTAAACTGAGTTTCAAACCCAGGCAGTCTGGCTGCAGAGCCACTGCTCTTAAACAATATACTATAACATAGTGTATTGTTTGTGATGGGAATACAGGCCTATTGAGGCATAGAATAAGGATGCTTTGTGTTGAATTTGGCATGAGGATGATGTTTAATTGAGCCACACTATTACGTTCCTTTTCTGACTAATAACAAGAATGTGAGAATGATGGCTACAGAATCACAGAGTTGGAAGGGACCCGCAGAAATCATCTAGTAGCCCATCCCTCTCATTTTGACGTTAGGGAAACTGAGGCCAAGAGAATGAAACTTTCTTACTTAAAAATAACATAGCTAGCTAATAGGCATAGGATGAAACTGAAATCTGGGGCTTCCAAAATAGTGTATTTACATTACCCCATGCTACTTGACAACCACAGTCTTCACCAGATTAGCATCAGGTTCTAATCATCTGGGTTAACTGACCTGGGCCCAACAAATACTATCTGTTCAAACAGCACTACAGAATACACATCTATTCTTCTGTATGTCAAATGTTCTTCTAGTAAATTTTAAAGACTGTCTTAACTATTTTGGATGAATGGGTAAGCATTACAAAGAAACTACCCTTTAGTTGATGAAAACCTAAAAGAGTTACTACTGCTTCTAAAGGCACCTAATTTATCCCCAGAATGAAGAAATAATATAAAAATCATAATAAGATTAAGTATATTTTAATGAATAAGTGACTCTTAGTTGTCCTCTTTTCATTTGATTGTGCTGTTACTTTAAGGCTTTTAAATAAATAACCTCCTCCGCACCATAAAAAGATGAATTTCTTTTTTAATGTCTGCTTAACTCTCCCAGACTGTTTTTTTCCCCTTTGACCATTTCATTTACTAGGGAGCAAGAAGTGTAGCACTATATAGGCAGCGTAGGGATGTAGCCTCCCTACCTCCCCACTCCTGCCCTGTGGTTACTTTGGAGGCGACAAAATGTCACATATTACGGATTTGATGCAGCAACACTCTGATATGGTCCTATGGGATAAAGGAGAAACCCAGCAGAATGAGGTTCCTTTACTTAATGTTTGGGGATAAAATCTTCAATCTTTTGCATATTTATGAAGGAGAATAATTGGACTTTTGAGACAATGTAAGTGTTCCAATATGTTGGATATTGATTTGGTTTGGTATAATATTAAGAGGTGGAAGGAAGGAAAAAAAAAGACAGAGAATTGTTGGCTATTATGACGGCAATTACAAGAATAATCAATATCCCTGAGCCCTGTAATTTCATCCTGATGTACACCAAAGGATTTCCAAATGCAGTTTCATAAGTAAAATATTATAGCATAATGAATAAATTCAACAGTTGCAGCAGAACAACATTTAAACTAATTTTTATTTGAGTGGAATCCAAATCACGGTTCTCAATGAGGGTAGATAATAAAATGAGTTCATGTACTAAGGTTCTTGTTTTCTTATTACCAAACTCAAATTAAGATTCTATGCTGAAAGTGATCTATACTTTGTTGTGAACCATGAAAAAGAGCAATGCAAATGACGTGTTTTGTCATAGGCTCTGCAGTCCATTGTTGGAAAGTCAAACTAGTGCCTAAATGTGTTTTCATAGTCCCTGAAAGAAGCAGGAGCAGAAAGACAAATGCTCAGTGCTAGATGTTAGCTATGTGCTCATAAAATCAGATCACCTGTCTAAGCACATTGCTTTTCCCTGGGGACCTGAGGATATACTAAAATGTTGCTATCAATTTCATACAATTGGGTTTTTTTCCACAGAGCAAATGATAAAAATGCAGTTCAAGAGTTTATGTGTAAGTAGTACTCTTCTTTGCATCTGTTTTAATATTCAAGTTCAAATTTAAAAAGGAAAGGCAAGATATTACCAAAAGGAAATGGGCATATAAAGAAATTAAAATAAAAATCTTCAAGAATGATGAGACCCAGTGGTGGTAAATGGGAATATAATAAATGCCCCTGTAAGGATTTTAAAATCATCTATAAAAAAGGGGAAAATGTGCTCTCTATTTTTAAATCCCTCATACTACATAATTCTGAGGGTATCTGCTAGCACTAAATAATGTGGTTTAATGTGGCACTTAAAATTCTATAGGAAATAGACAGAAATCTATGACCTTCTAACAACAGATGCAGAAATAACCAATGATTTTTTCTTTTACATCTTGTAAACATTCTTATGAGACGCATATCTAAACCTATATTCCCTTAGCTATAAGCATCTGACTCATTTTTGTACCCAGAAGAAGGAATTCAACTTGCTTCCAGTAGAAGCTGAGGTTGGGTTTTTAAAAACAAGAAGACTAGAAGTTAATAGGACCAAACCATATTTGGATAGCATAGTAGAATTTAGGTATTTTTTTTAAAAAAACAAATTATAAAATGAATTTTTATTGTGATAAAAAGCATATGGCATAAAATTTCGCATGTTCAATTTTTTTAGTGTATAGTTCAGTAATGTTAAGTATTATTGACATGGTTATAGAACAGATCTCTGGAACTTTTACACCTTGCAAATCTGAAACACTATATCCCCATTAAACAATTATTCTTTCCATCCTCTTCCAAGCAACCACCATTCTCCAATTTGTTTCTATGATTTTGACTACTTTACATACTTCATATAAGGGGAATCATACAGTATTTGTGTTTTTGTGATTTATTTCACTTAACATAATGTCCTCCAAGTTCATCCATGTTGTAGCATTTGACAGGATTTCCCTCATTTTTAGGCCAAATAATATTCTTTTGTATGTATGTACCATATTTTGTTTATCTATTCATCCACTGATGGACACTTAGGTTGCTTCCACCTGTTGGCTATTGTGAATAGTGCTTCTGTAAACATCATAGAAGGTGTGCAAATATCTCTTTGAGATCTGCTTTCATTGCTTTTGGATAAATACCTAGAAGTAGGATTGCTGGATCATACAGTAGTTCTATTTTTACTTTTTGGAGGAACTTCCATACTGTTTTCCATAGCGGTTTCTGCTTTACAACGCCACCAACCATGTACACGGGTTCCAACTTCTCCACATCCTCACCAATACTTGTAATTTTCCTTCTTCTTCTTTTTTTTAAATAGTAATGATTCTAATGGGTGTGAGGTGATATCTCATTGTGGTTTTGATTTGCATGTCTCTGATGAATAGGGATTTTGAAAATCTTTTCTTTTCTTTTTTTTTTTTTTTTTTTTTTTTGGAGACAGAGTTTTGTTCTGTCGCCCAGGCTGGAGTGCAGTGGCACAATCTCGGTTCACTGCAACCTCTGCCTCCCAGGTTCAGGTGATTCTCCTGCTTCAGACTCCTGAGTAGCTGGGACTACAGGCGCTTGCCACCATGCCCAGCTATTTTTTGTATTTTTAGTAGAGACGGGGTTTCACCATGTTGGCCAGGGTGGTCTTGAACTCCTGACCTCAAGTAATCTGCCCACCTCGGCCTCCCAAAGTGTTGGGATGACAGGCGTGAGACACCGCACCCGCCCTTGAACATCTTTTCATATGCTTTTTGGCATTTGTATATCACTTTTGCTTAAATGGCTATTCACAGGTATTTATTCTCATGCCTCCAAAAAAACACAAGAAAATGCCAGGCTGGGTCAGCCCCATTTTCTTCTCTAACAAGAATACTTAGAGTTGTTTTGTGGAAAAGAGTCATTACTGGCAAAGATATCAACCTCAACATCTCTACTAACAACTATATAAAGGAGAATTTCATTTTATTTGCCCTGTGATTCTTTCTTCCAAATACTAAGCCACCTCTGTCCACATATTGCTTCTAAACCTCGGATGCCAAGTGTTGATAAAAATTCTATGCTCCGTCCACATCGTTCATAATTTTAAGAGCTTTTAAATGAATTTCTGGATACCTATCTAAGCTTTAATTTTCCTAGGCTTAAGTCTTAGTTCTATAATATATTCTCAAGTAGAAATACTCTGTAGTCTAGATCGTTACTATCGTGATTTGCAAAAAAAAATTTTTTTTTTTGAGATGGAGTTTCGCTCTTGTTGCCCAGGCTGGAGTGTAGTGGCGTGATCTCGGCTCACTGCAACCTCCGCCTCCTGGGTTCAAGCAATTCTCCTGTCTCGGCCTCCCCAGTAGCTGGGATTACAGGCATGTGGCATCATGCCCGGCTAATTTTGTATTTTTGGTGGAGATGGGGTTTCTCCATGTTGGTCAGGCTGTTCTCGAACTCCCACCCTCAGGTGATCTGCCTGCTTCGGCCTCCCAAAGTGCTGGGATTACAGGCGTGAGCCACCATGCCCAGCCAAGAGATCCTTTTTAAACCTTTCAGTGGTTATCATCCCTTCTCCTCTTTTATTCAGAAGCAATATCTGCCCTATCTGATCAACTATCTCTGGATTGCATATTCCTTGAGGACAGGAAACAGTCTTAATTTCTAGGTACATTGTCTCTTACTTCAGAGGTACTCGATGAATACATATTGATTTGTATGATGCCTTTGCTTCTTCTAAATGGGTCTTGAATCACTATGCAGAAGGAACAAAGGTTGGGTAGTCTAAGGTAAGTGTTCTATTTGCGGGCAAATATTTCTTGGCTTGTTGAATGTAAAAACAACTATACGCTCTCATTTCATTTTCACATAATCTAAAATAAATAAATCAAAGAAATAGTTGATTCACATTTCATGTCTTCTTGTGAGATATTTTAGTCATGAAAGAATTACTATTAATAAATATACTAATAATTTAAAGATAATTGCTGTTAATGATAATGGCAACATCATTGTCCATTTACTGAACATCTATTATGTGCCAGGTACTCTGCTAAAGTACTTTATGTGCTTTTTCTCACTGAATCCTCACCATAATCCTATAAGGTAGATGATATTATCTGCATTTCATAGGTGAGGAGGCTGTGGATCAGATAATAGGATTAGATACATTTCAACAGGTTACACAATTGGTAAAAGGCAGAGTTGGGAATCAACTTCAGTTTTGTTGATTGCTAGAATGCAAGCTACGTGAAAGTACAAATGCCTATCTTATTTATTACTGTATCTTCAGTGCTTAAAATGGTGCATAATAAACAGCAGGCACTCAATAATATTTTAAAATCCATGCCTACAATATCACTCATAATATTAATCATTGAGGTAGTATGATCTTCTTAATTCACCTGATCATCTGATATTTCTCTTCTCAAAGATGAATACATATAAACTTCATATCTCACTGAATATGTTTTTATGGAATTTGTTTTCAACTCTTAAAATTACAGAAATGATCAAATGATATCAGGAGGACACATACTTATCATCATTGTGAAAGTGAGGTAATTGTCATGGCTCCCTGCTTAGAATGTGGGGGACATCAGAAAAGTTTCATGCAGTACTGTACTGGACTTTCCCATGTCAATTAATATAAACATAAATATAAATTAAATATAACTAAATATAAATTCAACATTCTGTAACAGGATGTTTAGAGATAAATTGAAAGTAGGAGTAAGAGATAGATACATAAATGGTATAGAAAGAATATACTACATATTTTACAATGTTTGATCAAGTTGCTTTAGTAGACCTCAAAACTAATTAAAATAAATAATTAATGCTTCTCTTCATAATAATGCCCTTTCAAGTCACCCTTTCATTCTCCTTCTCCAAGTTAGATCTATGTTCTGTTAACCCAACTTTAATTTAAAATTTGATATCAAAAAACTCTATATCAGTTGAAGAGTAAATACCAAATTAATATTTTCTATTAATGCAAATGTTCCTGTATTAAAAGGCTCAGGCCAATGTATAAAAATTATTTACTTAGATAAGTAAGCTTATCATATTTTCATTCTCTTTATATTTAATACTAATTTAGGTTTTGAGATAATGGTGTGGAAGCTATAATCCTTTCAAACTACAAAATAATGTGGAAAGCTATTGGTAGGTGAGCTTATCAATCCTCTTACAATTTTATACATTTTCCCTATGGAGGAATAATGGAATGCCACCCTATAGTTTTCAGTAGTTCATTCCCTAACAGAGACTAATCAAAATGGGAACAAACAGGTGACGCAGGAAATACTTGTGACTATACATTTAAAAGTAAATCAGACTCTAAATTTCCTAGGACTTAAAAAAAAAAACTCTTCGTTTTGTAAAGAAACTCAATTACATTTCCCTTTGCTGAAAGTCAGTTCCCAATTTTACTCAACAGAGAAACTGATGATTTTATAAAATTGATCTTCAGTGGTTACTTGGATTATTATGGTTATTCTTTTCTTTATACAGGAGGGGGTAGTGGGCAGAGTATTATACACTTTTATTACCTCTTTTTTCATCTTTTCTTTTTTTTCCTTTTCTTTTCTTTCCTTTCTTCTTTCTTTCTTTTTGAGACACAGTTTTCACTCTTGTTGCCCAGGCTGGGTGCAATGGCGTGATCTTGGCTCACTGCAACCTCCACCTCCCGGGTTCAAGCGTTTCTCCTGCCTCAGACTCCCATTCATCTTCATTTTCCACAGACATGTATTTTCCTGGTTTATTTTATGAGCCAGTTGACATGGTATACTTTTCTGTATCATTTATTTTTATTGAGTTATAATGTACCTCAATAAGGACATCTTATATAAAAAAAAGTTTCAAATTAATTACAAAGAAGTACAAGAAGGACAGAGCCTAAGAGTTTCTCACTAAACACTTCAGGTTGAAAATCTAGATCATTATGCTAATGCAACTTTTGAACGATCTTGATCAACATTTGGCTTTTATCAGCTTTTATTTCTTTGAAAGACTTATTCATACATGTACATTAAAGGTAAGAATATTTTATAATGTCATAAAATAACATAAGAAATGCCACTCAAATCAAATCAGTCCCTTAATCTATCCAGCATAACATTTTTCTTCTCTAAAGAACAAGCTGGCAAAACACATGAATGTCCTTTGAAATAGCCTCAAAATAAAACAGCCAGAAGCAGAGACTGCTTCTCACCAACATCCATGTTCTCCTCTCTTCCTGGGCACACAAATAGACTACAATTTCCCAACCACCATTTTTGTTAGGTGTGGTCCTGCGACTGAGTTCTGGCTAATGAAACGTAAAGTGTGAGCAAAAGTGATGTTTGACACTTCAAGGCTTGACCCCTAAAACTTTCCACCCATGATCCCCAATCTCCTTCCTCATCCACTGGCTAGAAAAAAGCAGACCCAAATATGGAAGGAGCCTAGTACAATTGTTACAGGTAAATAGGCATGAGTGGGGCAGGAGAGGGCTCTCCCTATCACCCACTAGAAATGTCCATTGATGGTTCAGCAATTATTGCATTGCCTTTCAAACAGTGACAAATTGGCAGCCGGTGCCATTTCCTGATAGTCCACACCTGTTAACATCAAAATGTTAATTGAATGTAGGCCCCAAGGAGAAGCAACTTCCTGGACATGCACATCAAGAGACAAAAATAGCGAAGTATGATCTTCCGGGTACACGCCACTGGAAAAGGAAAGAAAGCCTCAGATGGGCATGTGTATAACTCCCTAAACACACTGTGCGTGCTCAATTCCAAATGGTAAGGAACGCACTGAGTATGCAGGAAGCCCACCTTAAGGGTAGAATCATGGGAGAGACGAGCCTATAAAGCCCTAGGATCAAAGTTAAAGGCACCTCTTTTTTTGCTCTCTTTTCTCCCTTGGACCTTCAGGTGCCCCCTTGAGTCTCCTCCAAGCAAATTTTCCTTTCTTTCCGTTCTGAAGACTTTTAAAATAAACTTCCACTCCTGCTCTGAAACTTGCCTCAGTCTCTTTTTCTGCTTTATGCCCCTCAGTTAAATTCTTTCTTCTGAGGAGGCAGGGACTGAAGTTGCTATGGACCCATATGGATATGCTGCTGGTCAGGGTAACTCAGATCTCTTCTACTGGTAACACATTCATTCCATGGAATATTATGCAGTCAGAAAATCCAAAGAATTGGTAACCACATAAGCATATTAGATATGTAGATCATTGTCTCTCAGCACAGAGACCTAGACAGGACATCCATGATCCCCCTATGCCCACTCCCCACTGCCTGCAGCCATAGTTAATTGGACCAGAATTGGATAACCAAACTTAGAGGCAATTGTATTCTCTCTTTCTCACTCAGAAATCTAGACATAGACACACAACTGGGGAAGCCAAGATGCAAGGTCATGTTGAGCCAGAGCTGGAGTTACAACATTATAGGGGAACAGACAAAGAAATCCCATCTAGAGTGAAGCTTGAGAATGGAGCATATCTCTAGAGAGAAGAAAAGATGAGACATCATCTGGTCCCAGAAAGAAATAGAATGATGGAGAGAGTTTCATCTTTCATTAGGCCTGGCTGTACTTACTGTGCTTTTCTTTCACTGTGAGATTACTCTCCATCTTAAAAAAAAACCTTTAAAAAGTTTAATTTAGTTTTACAGGTTTTCTGCTCCCAGTAACTAGATAATTTTCCATATTGAGCAAGAAACAGAGTTCATGTATATAGTACAACCACAATTATGTGCTGTCCCCTCCCACAAAAAACCAAAAGCAAAATACAACCCCAAATCCCCATTCCACAGACATCTGATCTAGAAGAAAACGAAAGGAAATCTTAATAGTAAGTATCTTTGGATGATGGAAGTTGTAGTTATTTTTCTTGGTGATTATCCATGTCCTTTCTATTTTTGAAATGAAGGTGTACTACTTTTATAAGGTCCGTCATGACCTGGCCTCTGCAGGCCTGTCAGCCTCACTACTGCTATTGTCTACAATGCCCTCTATACTTCTAGCCATCCTATGTTATGTGCATCTCCAAATGGGCCATTTTTCTTTCAGGTTTCTGTGTCCTTGTAAGCTTTTTGCAAAGAACAATATCAGAAGAGCTAAGACATGCCCCCAAATAGTGCAGGTCTAAAGTAAGGCAGGAAATAGAGGACAAAAAGTGAACATAGGGAGAATGAAGAGTATAAGAGAAGAGAAAGGAATAGAGTAAGAAAAGAAATCTTACAGATAGATATGGCTGTCTTTGCAAGGTTAGAAGATCATTTGTTAGTTGCTTCAGGGGTCACTCTGGTCTCCTTTGCTATAGGTTGTTTAGTTTTGATCTAAATAAATAGTCAGCAATGACACACTGTATTTTTCCATCTTTATGCATTACCAGAAAACAAGTCAATTAAGTATAGTACAAACAGGGTATATATTCAATGTGTCAAAAATGTATTTCTCTTGCTTAAGACTCTCACATAGAAATGCAGGATATGACAAGTTAATTGGGGATAAAAATTATATGACGAGTTGCCATTGTATTAAAAGTAAAGCAATGCGGAGAGGCTCAGATTTAAATGGATGTGATTTAAATGGATGTGGTTTAATGGTTTCTATCCCAAACTATAAACTGGAGAATTGTCTAAACCTCTAACAAAGGCCTTGGAAGAAAGGAATAGGAGGAGCGAAAGATGGGAAGGGAAAAAAGAAATTAAGAGTTTGAAGAGTGGTTTGAGTAAAAAGTGAACCAGCAACAATAGATTTTGTCTTACCAGTACCAGGACTAAGTTGGGAAACATCGATGGAAAAGAATGTTTCTCAAACTGGCTACAAAAAAAGTGTTTCTCAACAGGGGACCAACTGGTCCATGGGGAATATTTGGCAATGTCAGTGGACATTTTTGGTTATCACAACTTGGGGAAGGGTACTACTGGCATCTAGTGGGTAGAGGTCAGGTACGCTGCTAAACATCCTGACAGTCTACCTCCTCAAGACATACGTAACAAGAAATTATTCAGCCCAAAATGTCAATAGTGGTGAAGTTGAGAACCATTTGTCTAAAACTCTTCCTCCAATTGGAACGTGAAGTTTTGAGGTATTCTACATCTCTACAGGAGAAAATCTGTCACTCTGTAAAGACTCCCAGAGGAAGATTTTCATGCCAGGTACTCCTGATCTTATCTGCCTCCCCAAGCTCACAGCTGTTCCTCCTTGATGCTCTATTTGCAATTGGGATTGGTCTATTATCCAAACAAATACCCTGAACCCTAGGGCCAGAGAGCACATACAACTCACCAATAATTGCCTCAAACATTTACCCTTACTGACCAAACAAGGAAATCTTTGTAACAATAAAAAAAATTGCTTTTTAAACTGTACCCCTCATGAACCTGTCATGAGGCATAAACCCAAAACCTGAACTGGTTAAAATATGCAGAATATATAATAATCATAGCAATTGAAACAACATTAACTCCTCTTAGGTTAGGTCACTTAACCACTAACTCGTCATCTAGCATTAGGTATATCTCCCAATGCTATCCCTCCCCCCTCCCCCCACCCCACCACAGTCTCCAGAGTGTGATATTCCCCTTCCTGTGTCCATGTGTTCTCACTGTTCAATTCCCACCTATGAGTGAGAATATGCGGTGCGCACCAGCATGGCACATGTATACATATGTAACTAACCTGCACAATGTGCACATGTACCCTAAAACTTAAAGTATAATTAAAAAAAAAAGAACAAAAAAGATACCAAATTTAGATTTAAAAAAAAAAAAAAGAAACAGTCAAATTCAGCTTTGTGCTGTGCTCTAAAGCTTAGTAACTACAATTCCACTTGAGCACAGGAGAATTTGTGGAAAGCAGGCCTGCCTTCCACTAAAATGTTCTCTCCCTAGTTCCCTGCTGTGTGGATTTGAGAGTGCAAAGAAGAAACACATTGGTTCACTTTAATTATTCAGGGACAGCACAGAGAGATTAACAAGGTAAGGTCAACGTCAAGAATATAGGGATTTCATGCACTCTGCTGACCTCTAAATATGCTTTTGTACTTGGCAAATATAATATTAAACCTGGACTTATTTTTTCTATGCATCATTGCCTATCCTTAGAAAACAAATATCATCACGGATTCACAGGGTGCAGTATAGAAATGGCTGGTTGTAACTTAAACCTAAACCAGATTATATTTTTATCTTTCAATAGGAAACATAATATGAAGCTGTATTTATGTCATAGACTGAGAATGACAACATGAAGGAAGATATTTAAACTGTACTGCAGCCTCACAGTATGACCCAAGGCAGAGTAGACTTCTATACAAGGTGTTGCATCTTGAATCTTGTCACTATAAAGGTGCAAATCAAAAATAAAATTCGAAGTCCCCAAATCATCCGAATGGACCCCTCCTCTTGGCCAAGGGCATTTCAGAGTTAACCTGAAAATCTAATTCAAGCCATGATGGAAGATGGAGTTTAACATGCCTCGTTATATCCCTCCAGTGTTAACATCAACATAGACCTTAAGTCTGATAAGAAACATATACAGTCTATTTTCTCTAAAGCAGGCATCATCTACATGATAAAACCTAAGTCTCCACAACCCCTTATTGTAACCCAGACATTGTTTTCTACTAATAATTCTTTCAACTAATTGCCAGACAGAAAATGTTTAAATCTACCTATGACCTGGAAGCTCCCCACCTTGAGTTGTCCCACCCCTCCGGATCAAACCAATGATGTAAATCATACATGTATTGATTGATGTATTAAGTCTCCCTAAAATGTGTAAAAGCAAGCTGCACCCCAACCACCTTGGGCACATGTTGTCAGGTTCTCCTAAGGCTGTGTCACCAGCGCATCCTTGACCTTGGCAAAATAAACTTCCTAAATTGACTGAGATGTGTCTCAGATATTTTGGGTTCACAAAGGGTTTTGTTTTAAAAATCCATTTCTTTAACAAAATTGTATCAAGCACCTATTGCGTAACAGGAAAAATGACTTCATAGACTAGTCTTGCACTGGCCTAATGTTGCCTCCTTAACTATAGTTGCCTGCCATCATCACTACCCCTTGACAGAAAGGGAAGTGTGGTGTCTTCTTCAGTTCTTCTTGCCTATAGGAAATTCAGAAAGAATCATGACTGCTCAACTTAAATCTATCTCACTTGTTTGGGTACCTCACCTGGAATTAGTAAACTTGCAATTAATTAGAATCCAACTAACTGGAAAGCTCAATTAAGCAGAATCCAACTAACTGGAAAGCTCAATTAAGCAGGATTCTTTCAGTGGAGGAGCAAGACACAAGAAGCAAGTCACAGAATGACAGAGATTGTAAAGCCAGAAAGGACCTCGAATATCGTTTAGCTTCATTTCCTCATCTGACTATTGAGGAAAATGAGGTTGAGAAGAAGAAAGGGATATCAAGGTTACACAGCTATTTAATAGTGAAATTGGACTTGGACTCAAGATTTCTAACTGTAAATCTAGTGCTTTTTCAAAAACTCACACGGGGCCATTAAAAATTTGCAACGGCTATCCTGGGACCACTAGACATTTTGTCCACTCTACAACATCCCTTTATACCTAGAACACTTTACAATAACAACTCATGTTTAAATGGCAACCCTGATGTACTATAAGATTTTCAATTATAAAAGATTAAATTATGATCATTTGGATTAAAATGGAAAGTAGATTCATATTTAAGAATGATTTTCAACAAGAATGGCAATTTGTAAAAAGTTCTATTTAACCTTAAGCTAACCACCAAATCCAATTAACCAGAACGCCCCAGTTTCCTGGGCATTTAAGATTTTAATATAAATAGAATAAAAACTAGATTATATCTCCAGGCAGGGAAACTTAACCGAACCATAAATATTCACTGAAAGACAAAAAGAGATGGCTTGGAGTTCTTTATATACCAGAGACAAACTGTTATAGTGCAAAGAGCATTGGATTGTTTGCACAGGACTTACATTCCAACACCAAATCTTGCTCCAAGAAATTTTAATAATTTGATAACACATGCTCCACGTGAATGTGTTATTAAAATTTCCCAAGACTCAGTTATTTTACCATTAAATTGGGCATAGTTTCTATTATGTCTACTTTCCAGGGTTTACAGTTTGAAATGAGATAACTAGTGAAAATGCTTTGGACAATAGCAAATTATGCATGCATACTTATATATGCACACATGCCTATATGCATGCACAGAAACATACATGCATACATATACAGTACATTATCAAATAGCTAAGCCTTTTGATTTTGACAGACAAGAAAAAGTATTTAGCTACAAGTGTATCTACTAAAACACAACTACCCACATTACCAGAAAATTACCTAAGTTAATGATACTATTCACTATGGTAAATGACAAAATTTGAAAGATTAGACTGTCATAGATAAAAACAATTATTTTAGTTGAAAGGTGAGAAAAATATCAGATTGTGACTATTTTATGCCAGAAGAAATTCAATTTACTTATGAAGCTAATATCATGTTGTACTTGATATTTTGATAGTTTGAATTGGAAATAGTCATGTTAGCATCTATGCTGTCAATGCAAGCTCTGTGCATACATATGTCACTATTAAGTATCTTCTTCAGTAACAAGGGACCGCCTAGCGTTTTTTGTATGCCAGATAGAGATAAAAAGTTCGAGTTCTAATTGTGTCTTGGCCAGTGATAGGTGCTTGCCCTCGGAAATATGATGTATATTTGAGAACCAACTTTAGATAAGAGTGGGAGGATATAATATCACCTCTACTGTGAGAATACCAAAGGCAAACTTTTTATTTTATTTTAATCCTCCTCCCAAAGGTGAGGATTAATAAATCCCCAGCTCGGCCAGGCGTGGTGGCTCACGTCTGTAATCCCAGCACTTTGGGAGGCCGAAGCGGGCGGATCACGAGGTCAGGAGATCGAGACCATCCTGGCTAACGTGGTGAAACCCTGTCCCTACTAAAAATACAAAAAATTAGCCAGGTGTGGTGGCAGGTGCCTGTAGTCCCAGCTACTTGGGAGGCTGAGGCAGGAGAATGGCTTGAACCCGGGAGGCGGAGCTTGCAGTGAGCCGAGATCATGCCACTGCACTCCAGCCTGGGCGACAGAGAGAGACTCTGTCGCAAAAAAAAAAAAAAAAAAAAAAAAAAAAAAAAAAAAATTCCGAAGCTCTATGTCCTTGTTGGGACTTGGCAACCTGGGAAGCCTGTACTGTTGTATGGGATCATGTTGTTTTCTTCTGAATTATGTGATTATCACTGCATATTTCTATATACTTTATCATTAAGGCAACTTGATCTCTGACTGGGTCTGTCAGTTTCTTCTTGTCACTCACAGCACTATCCTGATGTCTAGTGTATAACTCCTCACTAATGTAGTTTCTCTTGTATTTTGCCTTCCAATTCATATGAAAGTTTTGCCCTGATTCAGTCTGCTCTCAATCTACTGTCCCATTTCAAAACCCTACTTTACCTTTTGTTTCCATCTTCTTAGCTCTTACCAATTCTTCAAATCCAACGTGGTATGTGGCTTCAATCTCACTACTGTACAGAAATTGGCTGCTTAAAATTTATAATTGATAGAGTCAATGGTCTCTTCTCATCCATAGTTTATTTGATTCCTCTGTGATATTTGAAAATCATGATCACCACCTCCTGGAAATTTCCTTCTGTTTGTTCTCTTCCATGATTACTTTTCAATCACCTACGCTGGCCTTTCTCCTCTATGAACTCCTAATACATAAGTGTTGCCATGGTTTGGTTTATGGCTTTCTTTTACTCTTGCATAAAACTCCATCTAGGTTTTTCAATACTTACTATTATTACATTTACCTATGAAAGTGTTAATTATCTATGTCCATCATGAGCTCTGGAAGCAGACATATCTGGTGTTTTTTTTTTTTTTTTTTTTTTGACGGAGTCTCACTCTGTCATTAGGCTGGAGTGCAGCAGCATGATCTCAGCTCACTGCAACTTCCGCCTCCCGGGTTCCAGCGATTCTCCAGCCTCAGCCTCCGGAGTAGCTGGGAATACAGGCATGCGCCACCACGCCTAGCTAATTTTTGTATTTTAAGTAGAGACATGGTTTCACCATATTGGCCAGGATGGTCTTGATCTCTTGACCTTGTGATCCACCCGCCTCAGCCTCCCAAAGTGCTGGGATTATAGGCATGAGCAACCATGCCCAGCCGTAGCTGGGTTTTAACTGACTCCACTACACGTAACTGATGACCCTGTGGCATGTTGTTCAACATTTTTAAGCCTTAGTTTTAAGAACACTAAGTTAAAATAAATGTGACAGTTACTTGGAAAAATACTTGGCACATGGTAAGCAAGTAGTAGGAGAACATTTTTTCTCTATTTATTCCTTTCCTTGGACTCAGATCCATATTTTCAACTTTTTTTGATATTGAACATTTCAAACTAGATGGCTCACGTAGGTGTTCCAATATTTCCAAAATAATATGCACTGTCTGCTTCCATTAACTTCTGTTCCTGATTTCAGAAATCTACTCTATCTATAGTTCTCTGCTCACTTACTCTGTCCATGCATTTTGTTGAATGATATGAGCCAAGCACTGAGGGATCAACATAAGAAAAGGCATAGTCCTTTACTTAAGTTTCAGTGAGGAACAAAGACAAGTAAATAGAAGTTTTTGAGGGCAAATATACAATGAAATAAGGCTTTGTGATAAACATATTGACAGAGTGTTATGAGATCATAGATAAGGGGTTTCTATATGAAAGTTGAAGTGGGGAGGTTGCTATAGTCTGAATGTTTGTGTCCCTCCAAAATTCATATGTTGGCCATGTGTGGTGGCTCACGCCTGTAATCCCAGCACTTTGGGAGGCCAAGACAAGCAGATTGCTTGAGTTCAGGAGTTCCAGACTAGCCTGAGAAACATGGCAAAACCCCATATCTACAGAAAATAAAAACATCAGCTGAGCATGGTGGCATGCACCTGTGGTCCCAGCTACTCCAGAGGCTGAGGTGGGAGGATCCCTTGAGCCCGGGAGGTTGAGGATGCAGTGGGTCATGATTGTGCCACTGCACTCCAGCCCGGGTGGCAGAGCAAGATCCTGTCTCAAAAAAGAAATCACATGTTGAAATCGAATCCCCAATATGTTGATGTTAAAAAGTAGGGCTTTTGGCGGGGTGATTAGGCCATGAGGGTTCTGTCTTCATGAGTGGAATTAGTGTCCTTATAAAAGAGGCTTCAGGAGCCTGTTGGCCCCTTCTGACATATGAGGACAAAGCAATAACGTGCTGTACATGAAGAACAGGTGCTTACCAGACACCAAAATCTGCTGACACCTTGATCTTGGACTTCCCAGCCTCTAGAAATGACAGCAATCAATTTCTGTTGTTTATAAATTACCCAGTCTAAAACAGAGGTGATGGCAGACTAGAAAGACCCCTAAGAGGTATCTTTGAGTCCTCTCCCCCTTTTCCCATATCCCATCTAGCCAGACCCCAAGTCTTGCAATATTATTAACCTCAAAAAAGATCAATGTTTTAGGGGAAAGGCTCTCTCCCCCTACTAGATTGTAAGCTCATTAAAGGCAAGGTTTTTATTTGTTTTGTTCTCTGTTGTAGCCCCAGCAACTAGAAGAGTGTTTGGTTTAAGGTAGGTACTTAATAAGTATTTGTTAAAATTTGATGAAACTAAAATAAATTCATTATATTATTTATAATGAACTGTTTTTCATTTAAAGTATTTGCATTATATACTTTCTTATACCCTCAGATATCACACCAATTTTTTAAACAAAATAGAGAAGCAGATGTTACTGTTTATTTGCTTATCTGTTCACCAAAGGGGACAATTCTTTTTTTTTTTTTTTGCTTTCTCTTTTTTTCTTTTTTATTATACTTTAAGTTTTAGGGTACATGTGCACATTGTGCAGGTTAGTTACATATGTATACATGTGCCATGCTGGTGTGCTGCACCCACTAACTCGTCATCTAGCATTAGGTATATCTCCCAATGCTATCCCTCCCTCCTCCCCCCACCCCACAACAGTCCCCAGAGTGTGATATTCCCCTTCCTGTGTCCATGTGATCTCATTGTTCAATTCCCACCTATGAGTGAGAATATGCGGTGTTTGGTTCTTTGTTCTTGCGATAGTTTACTGAGAATGATGATTTCCAATTTCATCCATGTCCCTACAAAGGACATGAACTCATCATTTTTTATGGCTGCATACTATTCCATGGTGTATATGTGCCACGTTTTTTTAATCCAGTCTATCATTGTTGGACATTTGGGTTGGTTCCAAGTCTTTGCTATTGTGAATAATGCCGCAATAAAAATACGTGTGCATGTGTCTTTATAGCAGCATGATTTACAGTCCTTTGGGTATATACCCAGTAATGGGATGGCTGGGTCAAATGGTATTTCTAGTTCTAGATCCCTGAGGAATCGCCACACTGACTTCCACAATGGTTGAACTAGTTTACAGTCCCACCAACAGTGTAAAAGTGTTCCTATTTCTCCACATCCTCTCCAGCACCTGTTGTTTCCGAACTTTTTAATGATTGCCGTTCTAACTGGTGTGAGATGATATCTCACAGTGGTTTTGATTTGCATTTCTCTGATGGCCAGTGATGATGAGCATTTTTTCATGTGTTTTTTGGCTGCATAAATGTCTTCTTTTGAGAAGTGTCTGTTCATGTCCTTTGCCCACTTTTTGATGGGGTTGTTTGTTTTTCTCTTGTAAATTTGTTTGAGTTCATTGTAGATTCTGGATATTAGCCCTTTGTCAGATGAGTAGGTTGTGAAAATTTTCTCCCATTCTGTAGGTTGCCTGTTCACTCTGATGGTAGTTTCTTTTGCTGTGCAGAAGCTCTTTAGTTTAATTAGATCCCATTTGTCAATTTTGTCTTTTGTTGCCATTGCTTTTGGTGTTTTGGACATGAAGTCCTTGCCCACGCCTATGTCCTGAATGGTAATGCCTAGGTTTTCTTCTAGGGTTTTTATGGTTTTAGGTCTAACGTTTAAATCTTTAATCCATCTTGAATTGATTTTTGTATAAGGTGTAAGGAAGGGATCCAGTTTCAGCTTTCTACATATGGCTAGCCAGTTTTCCCAGCACCATTTATTAAATAGGGAATCCTTTCCCCATTGCTTGTTTTTGTCAGGTTTGTCAAAGATCAGATAGTTGTAGGTATGCGGCGTTATTTCTGAGGGCTCTGTTCTGTTCCATTGATCTATATCTCTGTTTTGGTACCAGTACCATGCTGTTTTGGTTACTGTAGCCTTGTAGTATAGTTTGAAGTCAGGTAGTGTGATGCCTCCAGCTTTGTTCTTTTGGCTTAGGATTGACTTGGCGATGCGGGCTCTTTTTTGGTTCCATATGAACTTGAAAGTAGTTTTTTCCAATTCTGTGAAGAAAGTCATTGGTAGCTTGATGGGGATGGCATTGAATCTGTAAATTACCTTGGGCAGTATGGCCATTTTCACGATATTGATTCTTCCTACCCATGAGCATGGAATGTTGTTCCATTTGTTTGTATCCTCTTTTATTTCCTTGAGCAGTGGTTTGTAGTTCTCCTGGAAGAGGTCCTTCACATCCCTTGTAAGTTGGATTCCTAGGTATTTTATTCTCTTTGAAGCAATTGTGAATGGGAGTTCACTCATGATTTGGCTCTCTGTTTGTCTGTTGTTGGTGTATAAGAATGCTTGTGATTTTTGTACATTGATTTTGTATCCTGAGACTTTGCGGAAGTTGCTTATCAGCTTAAGGAGATTTTGGGCTGAGACAATGGGGTTTTCTAGATAAACAATCATGTCGTCTGCAAACAGGGACAATTTGACTTCCTCTTTTCCTAATTGAATACCCTTTATTTCCTTCTCCTGCCTGATTGCCCTGGCCAGAACTTCCAACACTATGTTGAATAGGAGCGGTGAGAGAGGGCATCCCTGTCTTGTGCCAGTTTTCAAAGGGAATGCTTCCAGTTTTTGCCCATTCAGTATGATATTGGCTGTGGGTTTGTCATAGATAGCTCTTATTATTTTGAAATACGTCCCATCAATACCTAATTTATTGAGAGTTTTTAGCATGAAGGGTTGTTGAATTTTGTCAAGGGCTTTTTCTGCATCTATTGAGATAATCATGTGGTTTTTGTCTTTGGCTCTGTTTATATGCTGGATTACATTTATTGATTTGCGTATATTGAACCAGCCTTGCATCCCAGGGATGAAGCCCACTTGATCATGGTGGATAAGCTTTTTGATGTGCTGCTGGATTCGGTTTGCCAGTATTTTATTGAGGATTTTTGCGTCAATGTTCATCAAGGATATTGGTCTAAAATTCTCTTTTTTGGTTGTGTCTCTGCCCGGCTTTGGTATCAGAATGATGCTGGCCTCATAAAATGAGTTAGGGAGGATTCCCTCTTTTTCTATTGATTGGAATAGTTTCAGAAGGAATGGTACCAGTTCCTCCTTGTACCTCTGGTAGAATTCGGCTGTGAATCCACCTGGTCCTGGACTCTTTTTGGTTGGTAAGCTATTGATTATTGCCACAATTTCAGCTCCTGTTATTGGTCTATTCAGAGATTCAACTTCTTCCTGGTTTAGTCTTGGGAGAGTGTATGTGTCAAGGAATGTATCCATTTCTTCTAGATTTTCTAGTTTATTTGAGTAGAGGTGTTTGTAGTATTCTCTGATGGTAGTTTGTATTTCTGTGGGATCGGTGGTGATATCCCCTTTATCATTTTTTATTGTGTTTATTTGATTCTTCTCTCTTTTTTTCTTTATTAGTCTTGCTAGCGGTCTATCAATTTTGTTGATCCTTTCAAAAAACCAGCTCCTGGATTCATTGATTTTTTGAAGGGTTTTTTGTGTCTCTATTTCCTTCAGTTCTGCTCTGATTTTAGTTATTTCTTGCCTTCTGCTAGCTTTTGAATGTGTTTGCTCTTGCTTTTCTAGATCTTTTAATTGTGATGTTAGGGTGTCAATTTTGGATCTTTCCTGCTTTCTCTTGTGGGCATTTAGTGCTATAAATTTCCCTCTACACACTGCTTTGAATATGTCCCAGAGATTCTGGTATGTTGTGTCTTTGTTCTCGTTGGTTTCAAAGAACATCTTTATTTCTGCCTTCATTTCGTTATGTACCCAGTAGTCATTCAGGAGCAGGTTGTTCAGTTTCCATGTAGTTGAGCGGCTTTGAGTGAGATTTTTAATCCTGAGTTCTAGTTTGATTGCACTGTGGTCTGAGAGATAGTTTGTTATAATTTCTGTTCTTTTACATTTGCTGAGGAGAGCTTTACTTCCAACTATGTGGTCAATTTTGGAATAGGTGTGGTGTGGTGCTGAAAAAAATGTATATTCTGTTGATTTGGGGTGGAGAGTTCTGTAGATGTCTATTAGGTCCGCTTGGTGCAGAGCTGAGTTCAATTCCTGGATATCCTTGTTGACTTTCTGTCTCGTTGATCTGTCTAATGTTGACAGTGGGGTGTTAAAGTCTCCCATTATTAATGTGTGGGAGTCTAAGTCTCTTTGTAGGTCACTCAGGACTTGCTTTATGAATCTGGGTGCTCCTGTATTGGGTGCATATATATTTAGGAGAGTTAGCTCCTCTTGTTGAATTGATCCCTTTACCATTATGTAATGGCCTTCTCTGTCTCTTTTGATCTTTGTTGGTTTAAAGTCTGTTTTATCAGAGACTAGGATTGCAACCCCTGCCTTTTTTTGTTTTCCATTTGCTTGGTAGATCTTCCTCCATCCTTTTATTTTGAGCCTATGTGTGTCTCTGCACGTGAGATGGGTTTCCTGAATACAGCACACTGATGGGTCTTGACTCTTTATCCAACTTGCCAGTCTGTGTCTTTTAATTGGAGCATTTAGTCCATTTACATTTAAAGTTAATATTGTTATGTGTGAATTTGATCCTGTCATTATGATGTTAGCTGGTGATTTTGCTCATTAGTTGATGCAGTTTCTTCCTAGTCTCGATGGTCTTTACATTTTGGCATGATTTTGCAGCGGCTGGTACCGGTTGTTCCTTTCCATGTTTAGCGCTTCCTTCAGGAGCTCTTTTAGGGCAGGCCTGGTGGTGACAAAATCTCTCAGCATTTGCTTGTCTGTAAAGTATTTTATTCCTCCTTCACTTATGAAGCTTAGTTTGGCTGGATATGAAATTCTGGGTTGAAAATTCTTTTCTTTAAGAATGTTGAATATTGGCCCCCACTCTCTTCTGGCTTGTAGGGTTTCTGCCGAGAAATCCACTGTTAGTCTGATGGGCTTCGCTTTCAGGGTAACCCGACCTTTCTCTCTGGCTGCCCTTAACATTTTTTCCTTCATTTCAACTTTGGTGAATCTGACAATTATGTGTCTTGGAGTTGCTCTTCTCGAGGAGTATCTTTGTGGCATTCTCTGTATTTCCTGAATCTGAATGTTGGCCTGCCTTGCTAGATTGGGGAAGTTCTCCTGGATAATATCCTGCAGAGTGTTTTCCAACTTGGTTCCATTCTCCGCATCACTTTCAGGTACACCAATCAGACGTAGATTTGGTCTTTTCACATAGTCCCATATTTCTTGGAGGCTTTGCTCATTTCTTTTTATTCTTTTTTCTCTAGACTTCCCTTCTCGCTTCATTTCATTCATTTCATCTTCCATTGCTGATACCCTTTCTTCCAGTTGATCGCATCGGCTCCTGAGGCTTCTGCATTCTTCACGTAGTTCTCGAGCCTTGGCTTTCAGCTCCATCAGCTCCTTTCAGCACTTCTCTGTATTGGTTATTCTAGTTATACATTCTTCTAAATTTTTTTCAAAGTTTTCAACTTCTTTGCCTTTGGTTTGAATGTCCTCCCATAGCTCAGAGTAATTTGATCGTCTGAAGCCTTCTTCTCTCAGCTCGTCAAAATCATTCTCCATCCAGCTTTGTTCCGTTGCTGGTGAGGAACTGCGTTCCTTTGGAGGAGGAGAGGTGCTCTGCGTTTTAGAGTTTCCAGTTTTTCTGCTCTGTTTTTTCCCCATCTTTGTGGTTTTATCTACTTTTGGTCTTTGATGATGGTGATGTACAGATGGGTTTTCAGTGTGGATGTCCTTTCTGTTTGTTAGTTTTCCTTCTAACAGACAGGACCCTCAGCTGCAGGTCTGTTGGAATACCCTGCCGTGTGAGGTGTCAGTGTGCCCCTGCTGGGGGGTGCCTCCCAGTTAGGCTTCTCGGGGGTCAGGGGTCAGTTACCCACTTGAGGAGGCAGTCTGCCCGTTCTCAGATCTCCAGCTGCGTGCTGGGAGAACCACTGCTCTCTTCAAAGCTGTCAGACAGGGACATTTAAGTCTGCAGAGGTTACTGCTGTCTTTTTGTTTGTCTGTGCCCTGCCCCCAGAGGTGGAGCCTACAGAGGCAGGCAGGCCTCCTTGAGCTGTGGTGGGCTCCACCCAGTTCGAGCTTCCTGGCTGCTTTCTTTACCTAAGCAAGCCTGGGCAATGGCGGGCGCCCCTCCCCCAGCCTCGCTGCCGCCTTGCAGTTTGATCTCAGACTGCTGTGCTAGCAATCAGCGAGATTCCGTGGGCGTAGGACCCTCCGAGCCAGGTGTGGGATATAGTCTCGTGGTGCGCCGTTTTTTAAGCCGGTCTAAAAAGCGCAATATTCGGGTGGGAGTGACCCGATTTTCCAGGTGCGGCCGTCACCCCTTTCTTTGACTGGGAAAGGGAACTCCCTGACCCCTTGCGCTTCCCAGGTGAGGCAATGCCTCGCCCTGCTTCGGCTCGTGCACGGTGCGCGCACCCACTGGCCTGCGCCCACTGTCTGGCACTCCCTAGTGAGATGAACCCGGTACCTCAGATGGAAATGCAGAAATCACCCGTCTTCTGCGTCGCTCACGCTGGGAGCTGTAGACCGGAGCTGTTCCTATTCGGCCATCTTGGCTCCTCCCCGACAATTCTTTTTGAGCTTTCTTGTTCTTTAAATAAAATACTCAGTACCACACTTTCACAATTCTCGCAGACATATTTCAAAGACCTCAAGACTTAACCAGATCTTATCTTTTGCTTTGAAAGCTACAAACATTTTTGTGTTATGGAATTAATACAGAACCAGCTGGATTCTTCTAAAGGGAGATGCTTAGTAGCACATCTTTTTGATACACACATACACACACACACGTGCAGATACACATTAACACCCTGATAGAAAATAAGAATAATTGACAGGAAATTTATTTTCTGCTGCTTTAAATATATTTCATGCTCTTAGTAAAATAGACAAGTATCTATTAACTTGACATGGTAATGGAAATATTTGTTATGATTCACTGGATAAGTAACTTTGCAGTGAATGAAGTTGTTAAGAACTTGTGTTCTCTCTTGTTCAAAACCATACATCTCTGTTTTAAATATAGTCGGTATAGGGAAGTGTATAAGTATATGGTGAGGGAGGGCAAAATGATGGGTACAGAGATTTCACTAAAATTTAATTTTTGTTTGCTATACTCGTATATTACATCAATCAACTCATTTTTCAAAATTCCCTAAAACATATTTAGATTCACATTTGCATTGCCAAGTAAATCTTCTCCATATTAAAATCAGATTTCATCTCACCTATGGTGAAGCATTCTTTCCTTATAAAATGAAACAAATAATGTTTGCCTATGTTTTTATTTTGAAATGAAACTGAGAATAGTCAGTCGAAAAGCATGTTTAAAAATAATGCTGCCACCAAAGTAACTAGAGACTGTATCACACTGATCTCCAAAGTATTGTTCTTCACTGCCTAAGCACAATAGACTTATATTTTTACTCTCAACATGTAAAACATATTTTAAGACTACAGCATTCTCTTTCATGTAAATTTAACATATTCCACATCCATCATGTGGTGTAGGCTGAAAAGCTTGGTTGAGCTTGGTTAAACAGGATTTATAGGTCATAGATGAGTTCTACAGCGTCTTTTCCTGTCTTAAAAAGAATCTTTAAATCTGTGGCTGAAGATAGATTTTTGCTAACCTCCGTGCTGTTAAAGGATTAAAGCCTGAGATACTGTTGGATCTAAGCACTGCATATGTACATTCTGAGATTTTTTTTCTCCAGTCATTATTGAAGGAAAAAATTTAGTCTCTATTTTTCCATTGCAAATGTTCTAGAAAAAACTACTTATAAATGTTAGGTATATTTTAGCAGTGCTGTATAATAAAGACCTATTACTGCCGCTGGAGAACTTACATTTATTGTTTAATACTTAAAGGGTATTTTTCCATAAATAAATTACTGCAATCACCATTAATGAGTATTTCCTCCAAATGATTCTTTTTTCCCCAAGATAGAAACTAGCTCTGGAAGTATAGTAATACACATTGGTCATATAAGTTTCATTTCTGTTTCCATTCCTTGCCAAAATCTCCTTTGCCAATGGCCCTGGCTCTTCTTTTGTAAAAATAACCCTGTAGACTCCATTTAATTGTCACATTGGCCTAAAGCCATCAAGGGCAGTTAGCCTCATACCAAGCTGCAGCCATCTGTCAGAATATGCTAAAAATCAATGAAGATGGTTACTTGCACTCTCCTGCCCCGGCATGATTCCTCCACACAATTCTGATTTGTCTTTGTGAACTGAAGTGGTCATGTTAATCCCAACACCAGGTTTTCTCTAGTGTTGATAATCACAGCAAAACCTTTGAGTAAGATTCATTTTGGTAAATAGATCATGATTACTATCCATTATCATCATTCTGAAAAAATAATTACCATTTAAGATCAGGCCAAGCAAAATTAGTTGTCTTGAACCAACACTTGGCCAAAAATTATCATGAGTAATAGAATATCAAGTAGACTCTGAATTAGGAATTTGAATTGGGGGACAGCAAAGAGAGTAAATAAGAGTAAACAAAAATGGCTGCAATTCCACTTAAAAGTGAACCTGGATGAAGAGGCTGAGAAGCAAAGGAAACTATTCCAGTGCTCTGCAGCAAGGGGGCTATGTTTGAATTCCTGACAGAAATAAGCACCTCTTCAATTAATTGGGTGTTAAAGGCAGGTCAATCTACTTGCACATAATTTCATGGATAGAATGAAAAAAACATTCTATAGAAAAGAAGGAAAGCAGTAAATCATGATTGTGAGAAGCTAGAAAGGAATAAAGCCAGTGCCAGGGGATGGACATGGGAAGAAGAGAGAGAAGAAAGGAAACTAAAATGAGGGTGCAAATTTCATGTGCGGTATGAAATAATACTTGTAACAACCTCATAAAGTGAGTGCTATTAACCCATTTTTAAGTTCAAAAAACTGAAATTCAGAAAGGTTCAGTAATTTGCCTAAGCTCATAGAGCTAATAAGAAGCAGAATGGGACTTTGAACTCAGTTCTATTGTTTTCTTTTTTTTAATGTTTTAAACATTTTAGAAAATATTTAATCTCACTAATAATAGCAAATGCAAACTCTTAACCAGTCTTACAGAATTTTATCAAGCAGTCACAGGACTGTGCCACCAAAGCCATATGATACCTTTGGGATTGAGGCTCATGCCACAGGGAAGAAAAAGAGACTTTCTAAAGAAAAAAACATCAAAGAATAAAAGAAAGAAAGGATCTGCAAACTCGAGTATATCTAAGGATGGGCCTCTGGATAAGGAAGGATAATATGGAAGTTTAACAGCAGGAATTTTAGCATGAAATTTAGATTTCTGGCTCATAGCTTGAGAATGATAGGTTTTCAGTTCCAGAATGGTTGTCTCTCATTAGTACTAGAAAGAACATGCTTGCTCACAGAGTGGCCAACCTGGTCAAGAGTATTTAAATGGCAAATGAAGAAGGGAAAGAAATAATAAAAAGAATAGTGCCTAATATCACTTAGATAACTGGTCACTATGCACAATTTTGATTGTGATATGTTCTTCCCAGAATGCCCTTTCCTCCATTTTTCACTTAGTATCACCTCATGATTTTAGAACAAAATGATTTTTAGGCCATTTTCTCAGGGAAATTTCGACTTTCCCCCCTTCTACCTACCTGAACACTTCCTTAGTCTCTACTATTCCTACCTTGGTTAGATCTACCCCCCTCCAAGGGTTCTTACCTTTGGATTACTTAAATATAACAAAACACTTGTGATGGTACTGTTATTTATTTACCTTTGCTTCCCCTACTACAGAAAGTCAGTAATGCATAGTGGTTAAATATGAAGATGCTAAGACCTACAGCCTAGGTTCAAAACCTGACCTGGATCTGTCATATCCTACCTGTGGGATTTTACAAAGTTCCTTAACCTCTCTGTACCTCAGTTGCTTCATCTCTCAATTGAGGATGGCAACACTAAATAGTACGTACCACATGGGCACTAGCATATGGATTAAAGAAGTTGATTCATAAGGGCTTAGAATAGTGCTTGGCATATAGTAATGCTGTTTAGCATAGTTAGCTATCGTTATTGTTACTAGTACTAAACCACACATTTCTGGAATACAGGGATTCTCATTCCTCATAGAAGCGGCAGTGCACCAGGAATAACTAGTAAATGCTTGCTGAATGCCTCGCTGTGCAGGACACGCACAATAATCCATAGACTGGGAAGTATATGTGAATACTGGATGTTTTTACAGCAGATTAAAGCTATTGTGTCTCTCTGAATTGTAGTAACTCTGAATTCATCTACTTGCCAGCAGGTCTGTGCCAGACTATTATACTGAATTGAAAATAATAATATTTATTGCACACTTTCTATGTGCCTGGCTCTGAGTAGACATTTTCATATATTATCTCATTCAGTTCTGAAAACAGCCCCATGAGGTAGGGTCTGTCATTTTTGACACAAAACAAACAGGGAAATTCAGGCCTATGGAAGTTATGTAATGTGTCTAAGTTCACAATAACATAAGTAGTTTAGTCCAGGGATGCTGGAGTACATATGCTTGCACACATCACCCAGCCTCTCCATCTTTGGCAATGTGCCCATCTTTCCAGGTTGCAAAAAACACCCTGCCCCCAAAATATAATCTAGACGTTGGGAATTTTGAGAAGAAGGCTTGGAGAAGGAGATAGCAAGGCTGACGTCTGAGTAAGGGAGGGCTCAGGGCAGGGCCCAATCCCCAATGTACTGGGTAGACAGGGCATTGTTTTTCTGAATAACAGAAGGCAGGCAGCAATGCACAAGCTGTTTTGAAGATTGATCACAGGGCAGTCTTAAAAAGCCTCACAGGTATGTATCGTCAAAATGTGGGAGAGGGGGGATGGTTCTGATGATTTGGAACATGGTGGTGAAAGAGTATATTCTATTTATTTATTTAGAGACAGAATCTCCCTCTGTTGCCCAGGCTGGAGTGCAGTGGCGCGATCTCGGCTCACTGCAACCTCTGAACCACCCCCACTCCCCGCCGGTTCAAGCGATTCTCCTGACTCAGCCTCCTGAGTAGCTGGGATTACAGGCACCTGCCACCACACCTGGCTAATTATTGTAGTTTTAGCAGAGACGGGGTGTCACCATGCTGGCCAGGCTGGTCTGGAACTCCTGACCTTAGGTGATCCACCTGCCTCAGCCTCCCAAAGTGTTGGGATTACAGGCATGAGCCACCGGGCCAGGCCAAGTATATTCTATTTAAAAGCATGCTAAGAGAGGAAGTGGGATGATGTTGTATATGTTTACTTTGAGGAAATCATGAATGGAAGGGTAGAAATACCTTTAGTTAGATAAAGACAGCAATAGGGACAAAAAGTAACATAATCTCTTGTGTTATTATTGCTATTATTATTACTAATATTTACGGAGTGCTCATTATGTTCATGGCTGCTCTAAGCACATTGCAATTAGGAACTCATTTAATGCTCACAATGGCCTTATGAGCTAGGTTTTACTATTATCCTTACTTTACAGATGAGAAAACCGAGACATGGTGATGATAATTAATGTGCCCAATGTCACATGACTAATAGGTAGTGGATCGGAGAGTCTATAATAAGACACTTGGCCAGATGGAGACAACGGATGCTGATTTTCAACACAGATCACAAAAGTGTCGTAGGAGGAAAGGGTAGTAAACAAGAGTGATTTCAACTCCATAAACATCTGCTAGTTGTATCGATTTGCAAAATGCAAATATATGGCAAGTTCCCAAATTTTTGTGTTAATGACTACACCTCCCAAAAGGTAAAGAAAATAAGGAAACTTGCCTCTCTGACTGACTTAGAAAAAGAGAAACTGGTGAGTTGAAGGTGATAGGAACCTTTAGAGGAAGTGAAGTATTTTATCTTAGAGTCCATAAGTACCTTGTAAGGCCCAAATCCCAGACTTTAGGAAAAGAGCTTGCTGAAGTAAAGTAGGTACAATTTCATGCCCTGAGATACTCTAATATGGAGATGAATTAAGAGAGTTGGGAAGTTATTATATTTTATTTTTTTTAACCTGTTGAAACCAGTGTGTCTGTACTGGGTGTTATCCATTCACATTCAGTTTGGATTTCAAAAGAACAGGTACCAAAATAAAGGGATGAAAACCAAAAATAAGTAAGTTTAAGAGGGCATGATGAAAATAATGCTAAGAAGAATTATACCCCAAATGAGCCTGAGGCTTGAGAAAAAAACTGCTGAAGATGACAGAAAAGCGCTTTTTAAAAAATATATTTAAACCAAGAAGAGCAAGGGTAGGAGAGACATGCAACCCATGAAATTGTTATTGGATGGCCAATATCTGAGAGGCCTTCTCAACTACTGTACTAGTTTTCTTTGTGAAAAAGAATGATGATAGACTTGAAATGGTAAAATCAATATCAGTAACCATAAATTGAAGCTAAAATAGGCAAAGCAGTCATTAAAAGGCATTTGGCTGTTCTATAATAAATGAATTAAAATTCTATCCCAGAGTGGTGAGAGGTCTTGGAGATTGGATTACCCTGTCACAGTTGCTAAAGTTTTAGCAACGGTAGTGTGGTTGAAGTGTGACAGGAGACTGGAGACAGAAAACATTGGCTTTAGTTTTCAAAATAAACAGGAAGCACATGGACTCCTTAGACTAGACCAAGAAACAGGTTGATTAAATACAAAATTCTACAACAGGTTAATAAAAGAACAGTTTGTGAGCGCTTAGGAAAAAAGTAGTAACCATAAGAAAGCAGTATAAATTCTCTAAGCACAAGTTATGTTAGACAATCTCATTTCATTTCTATTCTTGACATGGTTATTAGATTGGAAGATCGGTAAGAATGTAAGCATACTATATCTGAATATGAGCAAGGCATTTAACAAGGTCTCCCATAATATGGCTATGAACAAGATGGAGAAATGTGGGTTGTTAGTAAAAGAATGTTGCCTAATAGATAAATGTCACCAGTGGCATGCACAGAGATCTAACCCTAATCTGGTCTTATGTAACATTTGTATCGATAACTTACATAAAAAAGAGGGAAGCATACCTAACAAGCCTACAGATGACATAATTCTGAGAGCAAAAGCAAATAGTTTGTATGGTAGAATTAGAACTCAGCAACATCTCCACATGCTAACAAGATGAAATCAAATTAGGCCAAATCAAGGCTCCAAATATATTTCCACTGGTATCTTCCATACCAAACACAGAACTGAAAAAGAATCAACTATGTACTTATAGAATAAATTAAACGTGGTTTAGCTTCAGAACATGTTAAAAAGGCTTTGGGGTTTAGTTTCCAGTGTTCTCAATGTGTATGGATAGTGTCATGTGCCAAAAAAGCTGATACTGGAGTAGACAGCATTAACCAAAATACATAATTAGAACAAGAGAGGTGGCTAATTGTTGGTCATAGCATAAAATCCTCAGTGAATCAGTCAAAATGACTGACTGCTGAGAGTCCCATCTAAGGAACATCAAATCTGCTCGCGGTCCTTCCTCAAGGGACAACCATAGATGGCCATGTTGTTGTTTATTTTAATCACATGACTTTTCTCTCCCCGTAGCCTCAGTTGACTGTGAGAATAATTGCCAGGGCTTGCCAAAAAACTGAAACACAGCCTGCTATAAAAGGGATGAACTGGGCTAATCAAATTCCCTCTTAGGGTTTTGAGCCTACAGTGACCAAGATAATAATGCAGTTAGCAATGGGACATGCAGCTGAAGGGATGAGGTGAGAGGTGTGAGGAGGTACTCTTGGAGTCATGTGGTACAGTGGAGAAAAGACATTGCTATGAGATAGTAGAAACTATGTGGTAGACGAAATACATATTGAGCTGATGGAAAGAATAAGCTATTGGACAAAGAAACAGACAGAGAGGAGCAAAAATGCAGAGAACTGCTGAGTCTTATTAATGCTAGAGATCTACAGGCTTTGCCTTTCCTTTGGGGATTGACCAGAGTTTCCCGCGTTCTCAGGGACTGACAACACATACACTGAAAAGATGTTCTCAATTACTCGAGGCAACCTGAATGTCTCTGGCTTCTTGCAACCAGAGAGGCTAATAAGAACCCACACCTGCATTCAGCCTTGAACATTACATTTCAAGAGCAGTTTGGACAAACTGGAGTGTTCTAAAGAAAGAGACCAGGAAGGGAGATTTGAAACCCATTAATGTGAGGAACAGGTTGAAGGAATTGGGGAAACATTTAGCACAAAGAAGAGAAGACTCAGGAACAGTGAAGGGCTGTCAGTTGTAAGGGGAATTTTACTTATTCTGTGAGACCCTAAAATTAGATTTGAGAAAAATGGGCAGAGTTAAGAAGGGGTAGATTTTGGTTCAAAAAGAACCTTCTAGTAGTTGTTTGAGGTAGAGTGGAATAACTTAGGAATAAGTCAATTACCTATTTTGGAGATATTTATGCAAAGGCAAGTGGCCATTTAGTAGGGATAGTAATGTTACCTTTTAATTGTGTAGTGCTTTACAGTATATGAGGCACTTTCAACTACGTTAGTTTGATTTTCCTAATTAGGAAGTCAGGCATTTGTATATTCATTTTTACAGATGAGGAGGCTGAGGCTCAGACAGGTTCTGTTACACAGTTCATGTATAAGTTCCTGGATACCCACAGTTACCTTTATTGACTACATGAGAAATGAACATTTTAAAGGCTATATTTGAACAATGCTAGTTGATAGAGCTAATAACGTTTCTGGCTTTTAAAAAATCATCATTGTGATGCTAAATATATGTTCAAATGTACTAAAAAGGTACTCTGTTCACTCTTACATGAAAACTTATGTTCTTCTCTGCGTCTTAAGAAACTGAGACCAATTAATATATTCCTTGCATAGATACAGAAGGTCCGTGGGTGCAGTTTGTACAAACATGCCTAGATGTACATTTCAAATAAGAATAATTTTCTCTCTCCATTTGCCTGAACCCATTCCCCACTCTCTCCCAGATTTCCTGTTATTTGGCTTCATAGACGAAAGGGGTGTGTTTGCTTGTCAGAACTGCTACTTAACCGTATTGCCCTGTTGTTTCCTCAGCTCTCTATTACTAAGCTCTGCAAATGAACTAAAAGTAAAATGAGGAAATAACCACTGTTTGAAAACTCCTTGAAGAAGATATACATCGTTCTTTGCATTTTACCCTTTACTCACCTCCCCCTTTCAATTAAAAAAGAAAGAAAAGAAAAGAAAAGATACAGGGCTGGGCACGGTGGCTCACGCCTGTAATCCCAGCACTTTGGGAGGCTGAGGCGGGCAGATCACAAGGTCCGGAATTCAAGACCAGTCTAGCCAATATGGTGAAACCCTGTCTCTACTAAAAATACAAAAATTAGCTGGGCGTGGTGGCGTATGCCTATAGTCCTAGCTACTCTGGACGCTGAGGCAGGAGAATCGTTTGAATCCAGGAGGTGGAGGTTGTAGTGAGCCAAGATCTTGCCATTGCACTCCAGCCTGGGTGACAGAAGGAGACTGTCTCAAAATAAATAAATAAATAAATAAATAAATAAATAAATAAATAAATAAATACAGAAACTCTATCACTAGTATAGTTCTAATTGGGTTATTGTCACCATAGGTGCTGACTGCTATATTTTTCTCTTGGAATGTAGCAGAAATCACCCTTTATGAAACCATTTAATCTGGTAAGTGATGGATGATACTGTTTCCTGGACATGGGCCATAGTACTTCCAGTTTGTTGATGGTGAAATATTCTCTGATGCCATGGTTGGTATTTAATTTAATATGCTGCTAAACAACAAGAACAATAACAACCAGTCTTAGGAGAGTTGACTAGTCCTTCTCTTTCCATTCCAATTCCCAGAGATCAGATTAGAAGGTGATACCAGACATTGTTTATCAAGTAGTATATTATACCCATTTTTTACATACAAATGTCTTTAGAAAAAGTTTCTGTAAATTGGATAGCTATAGGTAGAAGGAAACTGGACTCCTATCCCTCACTGTATACAAAAATTAACTCAAGATGGATTAAAGACTTAAATATAACACCAGAAACTATAAAAATACTAGAAGACAGCCTAGGAAAAAACTCTTCAGGACATTGGCCTAGGCAAGAAATTTTATGACCAAGACCTCAAAAGCAAATGCAACAACAACAAAAATAGACAAATTTGACTTAATTAAGCTAAAAAGCTTCTGCATAGCAAAATAAATAATCAACAGAGTAAACAGACAACACACAGAATGGGAGAAAATATTTGCAAACAATGCATCCAAGAAAGGACTAATATCCAGAATCTATAAGGAACTTAAACAAATCAACAAGAAAAAAATACCCAAAAATTCCTGTTAAAAAGTGGGCAAAGGACATGAACAGACATTTCTCAAAAGGTGCTGTATAAGTGGTCAACAAACAGATGAAAAAAGGCTCAACATTACTAATTATCAGAGAAATGCAAATTAAGACCACAATGAAATACCATCTCATACCATTCAGAATGGCTATTATTAAAAAGTCAAAAAACAACAGATATTGGCGAAAATGTGGAGAAAAGGCAATGCTTATACACTGTTGGTGGGAATAAAAATTAACACAACCTCTGGAAAACAGTATGGCGATTTTTAATAGAACTTCCATTTGATTCATCAAGGCACTTCTGGGTATCTACCCAAAGAAAAATAAATCATTATATCAAAAAGACACCTGCATGCATGTGTTTATCACAGCACAATACACAAGAGCAAAATCATGGAATCAACCTAAGTGTCCATCAATGAATAATTGGATAAAGAAAATGTGGTATATATACACCATAGAGTACCACAGAGCCATAAAAAAAAATCATGTTTTTTGCAGCAACATGGATAGAGCTGTAGGCCATTATTCAAAGTAAGCTAACTCAGTAACAGAAAATCAAATACCACATGTTCTCACTTATAACTGGGAGTTAAACAACGGCTATTCATGGACATAAAAATGGAAATGATAGACCCTTGGGACTCCAAAAAAGGGAGGATGGGTGGGGAGTGAGGGTTAGAAAATTACCTATTGGGTACAATGTTCACCCTTTAGGTGAGGGTACGCTAGAAGCCCAAACCTCACCACTGCACAATATATCCATGTAACAAACATGCACATGTATCCCCGAATCTATAAAAATAAAACAAAAATAAAAGCTTCCATTGTAGAACTAAATAAGGCACACAAAAAAACAAGGGGAAGTCCTTGAATTTCAAAGAAAATAGAATCTATGTTTTATTAGTTAGTGTTTTTCTATGTCAATATAAAGTTGTAATGTTTGATTTAAGAAAGTGACTAGAAATGATGAATAATTCCTTTATTAATTGTATCTAGTGCTAAAATCTATCATGATCAAGGGACCTAGAACTGCAGAGTAGAACTTTTATCATGACAAAGCTCTGAGGAGTGAATCTAGAAATCTAAACATGTGAAGAAAAACAGAGGCAAACGTTTTTGCTCAAAAGACCAAAAGCTTCACCCTAAAGGCAGAATTTAGTTTTTAAACTTACACGTATACTTCCATTACATGAGGCTGATCCTTTCTTTTTTTTAATGTTTGAAGGCAACTTATTTTTTCAAAGAATCTTACAATAAATAAAATAGAAATGATCACTCCTCCTCCAGTTGTGTTTGGGTTTGCTTGTAATACTGCAGTTTTTTAAAACAAGGGACAATTGCCTTTCACTTTGAGGCTGCAGTGACAGCTTAGATAATTGCTTTGTTTTATGTTTTTGTGGATATGTGACAGCGGGGTGTTTATGTATCTGCGGCTTCATCTTTTCACGTGTATCTGCTTTGGTCTGTGTCTGTGGCTGGATCTAGATGTGTGTGTCTGTTTGCACATCTGTGCCTGTGAAGGAGTCTTCCTTTTTGCCCATGCATCTGGGTGTGTATCGGTTTGTGCATTTGTGTGTCTCTGCAGATGTGTGTGATGAAATGAGTTTCTGCAATCAGTGGAACCATCCTCTGCCAATACTTAAGTTTAGTGGGATCAATAATAGCTCAAGTACCTGGTCTCCAATGGTATGTTGCTGTTCAGGACCCAGCTGTTATGCAGATGGACTGAATCCTGTGTGCTGGTTGGGGGAGCTGGAGCAGCTGGGCTGGGCTGGCTGCGGGTAGTCATTGATCTCCTCTGAAGAGAGTCTGCTGCAGGGGGTGGCTTCCTGGCACAGGTGCAGGCATGAGGAGGCGGAGGTGGCGGTGGGAGGGGTCTGAAGGTGAACTGGTTGTGTGGGCTGCTCTGCACATCTAAAGAGGAGAGAAGAGAAACATAAAATAGAGACTTACTCTCCCACTTGGCAGTCAGGGAAACCAGCATGACAGACTTACCAGGATTTCAGATAATAAAACCTGTGGGGTGAGGGAGGTTGTTTTAAGTTCACTATCTGTAAAAATGCCACTTAACTTACAAAAGCACGTGCAGCATGCTTATGAAATGTAAAACATTCACAGTTGCATTTACATGTAAATTCTTTAGGGCTATAGCAGCTAAAAAGTAAATGAGGCCGCCTCACACCATTTGTCATAGTTTCTGCTACTGAACAAATAAATCATCAACAAGACACCAAGTTACAGAACAGAAGTGAGCTGATTTCCATCAGTTGCAAAATTCTCACTTCAGAAAATGCTAGTAAAAGGCACAAATTTGTTGCAAGGAAAATCATTCGGCACTTCAAATAAAAATATAAGGCCACCTTCTGGCTTACCTCAGGAAAGGATGTGAGCTTGCCTATACAGGAGCAAATCCATATTTTAGAAAAACAGCTCACGAGTGTGTCGCTTGGCTGTGTGAAACTAATCTCTTTGTCAGCCCCCCAGCTAGAGTGCTACTTGTAAAAGGTAGGCTAAAAGAAGTTTGTTCAAGTTGTTATACATATTTCCATGGTCATGCAAAGCACAGTCTGCAACTTTTTTCCTTTGCCACACCTTTCTAGGAGCTCTGCCATGTTAGCGGCAGCTTAGGCAGCAAGGAAACAGATTTTTTTCTGCTTGTTTGCAGAGGGGCAGCCTGGGACAGCGGTCCTCAGACTTCTATTGTTGCTATTGCTTGGTATTTTTCCATTGTTTTCCTGGCAGGCACACGTAAAGACAGTGAGTTAGAATTTGGCCCATGAGAAATACCTCAATTAAACCCCTTTAAAAAGAAATCACTATTGTAGCTGATAGCCACCTCTCTTCCACAGGAGAAACATGATAGATGTCAAGTGATTTCTTGTAACACCAGCACGTTCTGGATAAACTTTGTGGACAGCATGGCCTTGTCCCACCTCCCAAATGACTGAGAGTTGAAAAGCAGAAAAACGCCAGAGGCTTTCGATGCCTAGCAAAGGACTCAGCTGGTTTGTGCTGAGGCCCACTTTGCAGTGGCTGATCGCAGAAAAAAAAAAATCACTTCTTTCAATCTTTTTACTTCAAACTTGAATTTTAAAGACATTGGCATGGCTTTTTATTTTTAAAAACGATATTAGTCTCCCAAGAGCATGACAAATTCTTGGCTGTATTTTCTAGCACAGGTGGCTCTCCCTTTAAATAAACTCACTATATGAAAATCTGAATTGTACAAAAGATAGATAGGGAAGGGAGTGGTGATCATTCATTTTATAAAAAGGATTCCTTTAGATGGTCAGCTATCCTTGTATATTTTAAAAGAACTAAAATGTTTCATGAATTTCCTAAATCACCCCCATTATTCCAGGCCCAGCTCAAATCCCATATCCACTAAAAAAAACATCACAAATACTTAACATCTCATTAACTTTTTTTAAACCTCTGGGCTCATACTCATAACCGTAACTAGAAGCGTGCTTTCCATTTTGGGGACTCAAAGTAGCATAGAATGTTGAAACCCAAAGGACTTTGGAGATCCTCTCATTTTGCAAATGAGAAAACAAGTCCAGGGACACTAGGCAAGTTAGTGACATGGCCAGGACTAGAACTCACATCTCCTGACTCTCGGCTAATGCTCCATTCCCTGTATTGCAGATCTCTGTAATATGAGTTCTCTTTTCCTTCATAAGATTTAGAGACAAAGAATTGTCAACATTTTCTTGATTTTTCACTTAGGTTTATTATGTCTGCTTCTCTCTTTGACCATGACTCCTTAAATGTAGAAAGGAAGGCAGTGTGGTGTAATGGTATGCAACACAGCACAGTGGAAAGAGGAGAGGACTTGGACTGGGATGTATGGCAAATCTGGGTTTAAGTTCTGCCTCTACCCTTTAGAAGCTTTAACCCCTCATTTGTAAAATAAGGATAATAATAATAATAATGATCCCTTTTCCTAACAATTAAATTTAATTCATGTAAAATGTGCTTGAACATGCATTTTATTGACTATTTCTTTATTGAATGTAATAAAAGTATAAAAGTATAAAACTATAAGGCTGGAAGAAATCATAGGGATCACCTAGTTAAGCTTGCCTCTCTCCACTCGCCATTTTACAGCTGAGAAACCCAAGACCCAAAGAGGTGAACTGACTTGCTCAAGGTCATTCAACTTGTATACTTTTTCCTGCCCATGCCAGATGATTTCTTTACTCTTTTTCTGTACGTGTTTTTGTAAATTAAGTGACATTTTAACAGATAGACTGAACTTAAAACGCTCCCCCACCCCCACGGGTTATGTTATCTGAAATCCCAGTACTCTGCCCAGCACTCTTTCCATTATGCTATTTCGGAACATAAACATGACTCTCTTCTATGACTTTAACATTTACTGTTTTTGCCATAAATTTGATCCCTGAGTTGGCAATATTATAGCATCCCCATCATATCCTATGTGTTTCGCCTTTTCTCCCAAAATAGACTGCATGTTTCTTAGAATAAGGTTTCCTTCTACTTCTCCTGTATGTTGTATGACATTGAGCAAAGTACTGGGTACAGAGCAAGATCTCTAAAATCTTTTGCTAATAGAAGAGGGTTTGACTGGATCATGGGACCCAGATAATCACCTTCTGTGTTCCCTTTGGCTCTCATTCTGATGTAGCCACTGGCTATCTATTCAATTGACAGAGAAGTAGGTTTTCCCCTTGAAGATCTTAGTGGAATGCCTCCCAGAGCCATGACAAAGGACAATGATACTCTGAAGAAGGTGCTTAAAATGATGCCCCTTCATGATGTGAAAAAAGCACCAGTGACACACTACAGATCTACTGTCTAACGCCACGTGTGGGAGAGCACTTAATGACCCGAGGGAAGGGAGGCAAAAGGTGCAAGTCCAAGGTTAGAAGAAAAAGAGGAGTCAATTTGAGGTCTTGTGCTCCGAACCCCTCTAAACAACATGCATGACATTTACTAGCTTAATCAGTAGGGGTTTCTGTCAGCACAGTTGTGCAAGAGAAAGGGTTTCTCTTCAGTACAGTTGTTCAAAAGAAAAAGAATATCTCATTGACATCAGATTTATTGCCTGCTAGATCACCTCACAATCTTTGCAACTCTATTATGAAAAATGATAAAAATTTTACTTCATTGAAAAGTGCAATCATAGTATTATTATAACATTTCTGCTGCAGGTAGAACGGCTTTGTCTAGTCATTTAGATTATCTACGTATAATGCATACCCATATGCATATATGGATATTTTGATTTTCATCTATTTTACTGTGTATTTTTATTTCCACATTTCAAACATGTGGAAGTTTCCCTACTAGTTCATATTGTCTTTAAACGCTTTCACAATATTGGATTGTTGCACTGAGTGGAATACATCCAGACCTTAAGCCTTTATGAAATGCAAATGATCTCAGATTCATTCTTTTTTTCACCTCAGGAAAAAGATGGGGAATGCACTTGTTCCCTCCCAAATGAAGTAATTTAATACTTGGGATCCATGAAATGGGATTTCCCAACATTAAACACTAATGAAAAATACATTGGTGTTCAGTGTCAGAAGCTCTAGAACACCAATTCTAGGGGTTTGAGAGTCACATACACTCACTTCCAAATGTATCTGGCAACCATACACTTCTGTGCCCCAGAGAGAGGAAGGGAGAAGGGGGGAGTGGTGATTATGCAAATGTAGATATCCACACTTACTTACAAAGCTTTCTGAAAATAGATTAAGTTTTCAAACGGAAAGGTCTAATTCACATAATATACTTGGATAGTAGCCAGTTTCAGGTTTGAGGTCCTAAAATAACTTGGTAAGATAATTTCTCAGGAGCAAAATTCCTCCCAAATTGTAGATTTGAGACATTTTAAGTGTGGCAGAGCTACTAATAGTAGTATAAGCCTTCAGAAACAACATTGCCTCTGTCTCCAAAAGGTAAGTGCAAGAAGAAACGTGTCACGCATAGTTTTTTCTTTTTTCCTTTTCTTCTCTTTTTGCCAATAAACCTTATTTTGGATAATGTGTTAGAGAAAGTTTTCACAAGAAATTAGAGTATCTCTGCTCAGAAATACTGTGGCAACTTATCAGAGTGTCTGTCAGGGTGTTTTGTCCTTTACATTTCATTAACATATACAGTCAGTTCTGCTACAAGACAAAGCATGCATTTCTGCAATTCACTGCACTATGCAAAATCACACATAACCAAAGGGTTATGGAAAAAATGAAGTTAGGGATGCGACATTCAGAAACATAATCAATGACACATTAAAAAAAAGGAACCTAATAAGAATGACAGCATAGTTTGTCATATGTTAATGGTTAAGGGATACACGAATGCCATACCAAATATGACACTTTATCTTGTGAAAGTGGGTGTCAGAAGAGTTGCAAATTGTGAGTTATTGTGAAGTGGTGAAAAGGAAAATTATCTGATTAGGACGGAAACTTCTAAATACCAGATGTGGATGGGACAGGCTCCTATCCACATGTGGTGAGCTGAAATAGCTGATGGATATTTCAGGTATATACATGTGCCCATTTTGTGTATTCTTATGCAGTTCATTCTGCTGTATGCAGTTTTCTGCATTCATCTAGTGCTTTTAACAGATGGAATTGTGCGTATGCAAACGCAAAATTTGTCTTAAGTTCAAACTGTTCTCAAACATCCCAATGGCAAAGGAAAAAATTAACCTTTATAAAACAAGCACTGTAGCAGCACTGGCTGTACATGCAAAATAATTTTCGGTAGGTGTTAAAAATAAATATTGTCAGTATTACAGTAATGCCAAATAGACAATTTTTCTTGAAAAATTTGACCAAAGTAGATACATGGCTAGCTTTTCTGAAATCCATGTACTAAATTGATCATTCTTTTCTTTAGTGACACTGTGACAATACCTTCCCTAAATATGTTTTTTTCCAAGGTTACTATGCAGTGTACATTGTCAAAAGGGGCACATATATTCCTATAGCTCTAGAAAAAGGTCACGGAGAGTCAGAAATCATGTCTGTACTTCCTGGTCTTAGTATGTGTTTCATTATCTCCTTGGCCAAGGGGAAGGGTAGCTCCACAATTCTTTGTCTACAACTATGGAATCAAAGAATCTCTGAAAAATGAGTTTGTTTTCCCCTAACTCATTGGGTGGCAAAAGCTGACCTGAAATGCTTTGAGGATATTTATGGTCTTTACTTATTTATCTAATTTCATAAATTTTGGTGGCAAAGCCTGACCTGAAGTGATATGAGGACATTTATAGTCTTATTTATCTTATTTTGTGAATTTTCATACATTTAGGTATGAAAGTATTAATGCATTTTATTAAGGGGTGCTGGCCCATACCTCACTCTGGGTGAGTGTATATATAATATACAGTATATGTACAGCAGCACCTTTGTAAAATTTGAAAAATTCTAAATTCTGAAAAAAGTGGACCCCAAAGGTTTTGGATAAGGGATTATGGGCCTGTATTAGTATTTAACCACCTTCCTGAGCTCTTATGAGGCAATATTAATTAATGCCTCTGAAGACCATATAATCTACACGTGCAAAGAACATCAGGGCACCAAGAGTTATTGCCATACTACTTAGGTCAGATCTCTCAAGGCCAATTAGAAGTCTTTGGTTCCTGAGGTTGCTTTTCTGAGCTGCCCTCCCCTTCTAGGCAGGAGTAGGGGGTAAAAGGAAACAGGCTTAAAAGAAAGAGAAGATATTTTCTTATTAATATTAACTATTACTACTAACTCAAAATGTATGTTACTACTTAATGGTATTTTACCTGTCACAAAGAGCTTTTGTAACTTGTGAGCAGGTAGTTTTAAGATTTGCATGTTATGGCTAATATCCATTAACTTCATAGTGCTCAATGATCATCAAATTAGACTTAAATGTATCTGGCTGTTCTGTTCTCAACCTCGTAATTATTATTAGAGGCTCAAAAGAATAAAAAGGTAAGAAAACTGGTTTTCATAAGAAAATAAACAATACAGTTTATCACTTTTCTGGCTCAAATAATACTGCTTTAATATTAATATACCAACATCCTTTATTAAAAGCAGATTTATCAGTTAAATAAACCATTGGATTGAGAATGGAAATAAAGTCCATTCGATAGGTAATGCTTAATAAATACTTATGTATAAATGGGCATGTGCATGAGTGACGCACAGACAACAACAGAAAGAGTCAGAAGGAGAGAGGAATAGAGAGGAGATATCACAACTGAAGCAGATGACTGAAGGAGAACAGTCACAGAGGCTCTGGGGGAAAGCTAACAATAAATTACAATGTTTTCTAGTTTCCACGGGCTCAACCTGGTTCTGGATTACTGCATTCTGCATGGCTTCCACAGCCCTGGATACTATTTACTGTTTTTCAGATTGTCAAGTACATCCCTTTGAGGACTTTGAATGGCCCTCTCACTAAGCCAGCAGGTAAGATATAGTATGCTGTGTTAATTTCTGTCAGTTAGGTTGATCTTTGTTACAGTCACTGGAAATAAAGGTCAACAATAAAGCACCTATGATCCTTTGACATGTTTGTGCTGAAATTCATATTTATATTTTAGTCTCTCTATAAGCTGATACTCGTCTTTAGAGGGAGTGCTGGTCTACATCCAGAAAGTCCAAATTTTCTACTTTCTAGTTTAATTAATCTCTTTTCCTGTTCTCCAATTTGTTGTGCAAGCATACAAGTTAGTCAAAGATCCACAAAGCAGCCCTCCCCCAGCCCATTTCTTCCTGTCTCTGTTATAGAGGGAAGCCAACTGTGCTGTACACTGTATTGGTTTTACATAGTACCATCAGCCAACCTCAGGCATAATACTCAATATTCCTGCCAATAAGTGGCTGGTGTGTTAACTCAGTCAAACAATCCAGGACTTTACAATCAAGAAAAAAAGATAGGGCTGTGGTAAATGCCATTTTGTTTAAATTATTGTAGTAATTGCTCAAACTACCTAATTTTCTTGGTTGTGAAAATACAAGATGGATATATCTCTGCTAATATTTGCAGAGTAGTTTGGTAATGTTAAAAAAAAGAAAAATGAAGCCAATATATTTGTTATCTTAGAAAATTGTCATTTTTCTAAGTAGAGTGGTAAAGAGCTCTACTTTATGGCACAATTTGGAATTTTAAATGTCAATATTTAAACATTAGTATACGGTATTAGTTAGCAATTAAAATTAGTGGTTGGCCAAAGCCTTCTCACTATAGCCTTGAAAGAAACTGTTATCTGTTATGTACCATGAAACATGAAATAGATAATTGCCCTGTTTTATCTTATGTTGACAATGATATTGTGGCTTCTGTTATTACCCAGTGAAGTATATCAAAAAGAAAATATAAAAAAGTAATGATCCTTTAAAATTTCATATTTAGTTTATACTCAAACTAAAGTTTTATGTAGGTATTTCAATTATTTTCAATCTTCAAGTTCATTATTTATTTGCAGGTAGGTAATGGAGGGTTATGAATTAATTGACAGTGTATCATTTAATGAATTAGCTAATAAGAGATATCCTGAACATTTGTAAAGTTTTCATTTTCAGGGCTTTATTTTTATTACACTGTTATAAATGGTCACCCTGTATTTGTTCAAAAGGCAAAGAATGCAAATCGTTCCAATGTTATTTATAAAGATAGAACGCAATGTTTGAAGCACAAATCAGGAAAACATTACAACTGTGTCTGAAGTTTCAAGAAAAGTATTTTTCAAGCTATCATGTGTTAAATAGTGAGGGCACGCTATATTAAGAATAAACAAAAAAAGCAAAAGGCAAAAATTCTAGAGTATAAAAAAGCATAGAGGCTAGGGAAGCCTCGGAAAGGTTTCACCCTTGTCCAGATTTTTCAAATAAAGGCTGAAGAAAATGTTCTCGTAACCACCGTTGTCTGGTTATTTGGCAAGAAAGATCCCCTGTACTCCATAGTTCCTCTCCACCAGCACAACTTTAAGAACAAACGGCACTCATGGACACCTAATGGAGTGATGGAGAGGAACCCTGGCATCTATAATTGGGAGCTAAACAAGTCCATAGCCCTCATCTGGGACAATGGGAAGAGATGTCACTATTATAGCAGTATTCGCAAGAGCCAGAGGATTCTCAAATTTCACTCATGTTTTGGCCCTTTGCTCCAGTTCAGCAATGCTCAGCTATAGGATCAAAACATGCCAATGTTTTGCGGTCACCTGTTGCTATAATAGAGGGCTGAAATTCACAAATGATTTATTTTTAAAAAGTATAGATGAATGGACTCAGGGTGATACCTCTAATAGTGACACTCTCACTGAGTTGCATTTGGATGTGCTTTCTTGGATGGGAGAGAAAGGGGTTGGGGTTACAGCTAGTGATACGAATTGGGTACAACTCTGATCTTATAAGCAATTGTAATAGGTGATTTTCATATCCATACGCTTGTAAAGTGATTCTACTCATACCATGGGAGGGACGAAGATTTGCTTATCTTTCCCCTCTGAACGACAACAACAAAAAGGAAATAGGAAGCATTAAAAAAAGAAGTCCTGGTATTCTCATATGAGTAACGTGTACATGTTATTCAAATACGTCGGGGCCAAAACATTTTTTTTCAGAATTATGATCTTAATGATTGCTGGTAGAACACTACTGGCTGCCACCAATCTTTCTGTCTGACATCTAATGGGCTACTGAGGGAGCCTCCTAAGAAGTATGAGCAGGAAAGTAACAATTCTGTAGGAAGGACAGAGAAAGTTTTATTTCCCCTCTTGCATTCAAGCTATGCATATACTTGTCTTGTATCAGGATGTGAGTCTGAATCATCTTTATATCTCCCACATACAACCCATAATTTTATTCAAGTTTATTATTTTGTTTATTTGCAAATTTAATTAATTTGAGTGAATTCAAAAATTTAAAGTTTGAATTCAATCAAGTTTTATTTTATAAAAAAGTTATAGCAACCATGGTGGGTGAGAGTGTTTTATGATGCCAAATAACTTATTTGATTGAATTATTCACATTCCTAACAGCTGTTTTGGCATTGTGTGGGCACAGCCTGTATCTGAAAAGTTTTCTGCTTGAAATGTTCATTGATTGATTCATTATTACAAATTTTCATCTTCTTGTTTTTCAACATGGCATTTTAGTGAAATGTTAAATAGAGCTATTTTTTGGGAGATATGCCAAAATTACAACCTATTACTAAGCCTATCTTATAAACTTTGCTTATGCTAAGCTATGCATATTTAAGTCATTTTATTTTTCCTTCAAAATCTGATTCATTCTCTCAATTACATTACTGCTTATCTCCCCGGACTCACTCCAATTTAACTAGGTCTTTATGGTTCCCCAAACAAAATGCAACATTCTGGATGAACATCACCCAGAATACAAAAAAGTTATCTGATAAATTCGTTTGTAATGATGTCTTTTTACATGTAGCCTCAAACTATGTATAGATTGCACTTGAGACTTCATTAACTAGAATATGGCTAATGAAGTTGTGAGAAGGCAGCTCAATTAGGAAATATACTGGTCTATTGATATAGATGTGTCTGCTAGTGGATCAAGTGAAATGTCTATCAAGCAAATTAGGCCGGGTGTAGTGGCTCAGGCCTGTAATCCCAGCACTTTAAGAGGCTGAGGCAGGTGGATCACCTGAGGTCAGGAGTTCAAGACCAGCCTGCCAACATAGTGAAACCAAACTACTAAATTATGAAATTTAGTAATTTTGTACAAAAAAATACAAAATTAGCTGGGCATAGTGGCACGTTCCTGTAGTCCTAGCTACTCGGGAGGCTGAGGCAGGAGAATCGCTTGAACCTAGGAGGCAGAGGTTGCAGACAGCTGAGATCACACCACTGCACTCCAGCCTGGGCGACACAGCAAGACTATTTCAATAAATAAATAAATAAATAAAATAAAATAAATAAAAACGCAAATTAGTGGAATCTGCTCATATGATATTAGAATGAATTGAACAACAGTGAATGCAGGTACTCCCCTCCAGTGAAATGAACATAATGTATAGATGCCTTCAGAAAATGAAAAAAATTAGCTCATCTCAAGGGGAAGAGAGTCAGCTTGCATAAACGGAAGAAAAACATGAGAACACATGTTAATGAAGCTGTGAATATATGAGACTGCAGTAGTAAATATAGATGGAAATCCTAGAAATTAAGAAATGATTTCATAGGTAGTGATTGATAAATATGTCCTTTAAGCAAGTATTGGGTTGGTGCAAAAGTAATTGCGGTTTTGCCATGGAAAGTGATGGCAAAAACCTCAATTACTTTTGCACCAACCTATCTCTTAAGCAATTTAGTTCTTTGTTAAGCTCATTCAAGTAAGTTTTTCAAAAGGTACTCATGTACCTTGTGAAAATACATATGTATGATAGGTGAGATGCTGAGAGGGACAGTAGATTAAACATACATTACTTATGTGAAACAGTTTCTCAAAGAGACTTCTTGTAGTGCCTGAAGTCAGTGAATGAATGCACAGACGCTCCTTTCTGTGTATTAACACTGGAGGCCTGGACCAGACCAGACCACAGAGTGTGATCTGGGTTCCTGGATGGGAATGATGACAACCTGGATTTGATTCAAGTTTGCTTTTACTTTTCTTGACTCCCAAATGGCAAACACGTACCACAAAGGATAGAAATGAAATTAAAATGCAAGCATGTATACATGGTTCCCTTTTGCTTCCCCTGTACTTCATGGAGACAAGCCCTCATTTTCTGGTTTTGGTAGCCCACACAGAGTGAGCTGTCTCTCCCTCAGGGTAAAAGAACATACTACTATGGAATTGCTCTGTTTTATGCTCCTGGTCTCATCAGCATTTGGAAACTGCTTATGTAAAGCATAATTCCATCACTCAGGAAGCCATGTCACTTAGGCTGACTGACCAGCTACCTGATCTTCAAATTCTTGCCCTGGCAGCACTAGGGCAATTTCCTCTTTTCCGTACTTACAGTACAGGACTTAGATGTTTCCCATTCTGGGTAGTTTTGAACATTGTGTATCATAGGGCTTTCTAGTGATAAACATACAAAATGGGTTGCATGTCAAGGTATACAGATATATATATATAGAGAGAGATTATATATATATATATTTAAATTTTATTGTTATGTGTACAGAATAAAAGGTCAAGTGCTGTCTACTACTGAACTATACTCTTCTTTAAAGTAGGGCTTATCCTACTTATAACTTACAAAATAAATGATGAGGAAGCCAAAGAAAAGGAGAAATTAACCTAAACATTTAGGGAACACCTTATATTTAGTAGTAGAAGACAAAGAGGAGAGTGTCTTAGTTTCATTTGTTTGTTTTCAATAAGGTGAATCAAGTGTAGAGTACTTTCTCTGCTACTAATTTACTTACTTAGAGATATCATCTGTATATAACTTGTTTAAATTAGTAAGTACATCATAACATTTTCGAATGACACAATGGTTAAGTTACAGATATTAGAATCAGACCTATGTCGGTTTAAATCACAGCTCTGTCATTTACTATCAGTTTGCTATAAACCTTTTCAAGCCTTTGTTTCTTCATCTGTAAAATAAGGATAGTAATAAGCATCTCAATGTTTTTTGTAGGAATTAAATGAGGTAATGTGTACAAAACACTTAGCAGAGTGCTTGGCACATAGTAAGCACTAAATAATATTATTAAATGAATGATCAATTATTGAGCTCAATGAAATCTATAAAATCAGGTGCCATCTAGTAAGTAGCCTAAGAGGATAATCTACTTGACTCCAAGACACTTGATTACTTAAAACTTCTGCATTATAGTTGATTTTTTTTTCACAATTTTCAGTTTTCTTATTTTCTTCTAAAAGTTCTAAGAAGCTATTATCGAAGTCATGAGTCAATATAAGAACAGTTGACACCTATCTTTTCCTCTTCCTCCAAGCCACACCAAACACTCTCTATTGATTAGCTTCTTTATTATGCTGCAAGTTTCTTTCACTTCAGATAATAGTCTCTATTTCATGATTTTTAGTTAAGTACTCTGACTGTGTTCACTTGCATTTTCCTCTATACTAAAAATGATCTGGGGGTATACGTGCATTTCTAAAGTATCCATTGCAATAACACCTTGGGACTCAGACATTAGAGCAAAGGATGTGAAGAAGAGCCATTTCCATGAATACAACATTAGTGCTTTATATTTATGAAGCACCTTTCATCTGCATCTTTCAAAGACTTTCACAAATATTATCTGATGCTTTATTCACTGGGCCAAGCTGCAAGCAAAACTGTCTTTCAAATAATTCCCTCACAGTATGTCAAACCCCATGAGGGAAGGAGTTGTGGATAACCGTTTGAAGTGTCAGGAATGCTCAGAAACATTTTTAAATAGTATATACAAAAATACCACCTAACAAACGATGACGACTATTTAGAAATGTGGCGCTCTGTAGGTATACGGCTCATAGCAAATAAACAGGAACTTTATCAAATTGGCATTAAGACCAACATCCACATTATAAACGAAAGCTATCTGATCAATTTTGTAACTGTGTATCAACCTAATTTGGGACACACGACTTGCCTCATAGTGTATCCAAATATATTTATTAAAGCGTTGCATATTAATTATAGTATATGTAAACAGCATGGGTACCAGACCAGGATTGTATGTCAAATACTTAGCATAGTGCCTGGTACATGTGACACATTCAGTTAATGTTAGTTACTAATATAATTATTATTGTAATTATTTCCAGTATGAATTTAGATTACAAAACCAATTTTCTTTCAAAGAATTCAGTGATGACTTACATATATTCACATTTGTTGCTGTTGCTGCTACTGCTACAACTATTACTTCTTTTCCTTATGCCTGTTAGGATATATACTTGCAAAGTAGGAAGAAAAGAAAAACATGTCCCCTTCCTCTGTTGGAACAGTAGACCAAGATGGGGAGAGGTAAGGCTACACAGATGTTAAGGCCTCTTCCCACCTTCCAACTGAAACCATTTACACAGGGTCTTGTTGTCATGAAGACTATGGCTGTGGGTATGCCATTAAAACGAGTGGCTAATCATTTCTGGGGGGAAGACAGAATGAAATTAGAGACTTTTTATAACCCAAATGAAATAAGTGACCTACAAAGTTTTAGTAAATTTTACTGGTGCCATGAAAAAAATAACATTAATTTAGACACACTGACTGTGGAGATATCACAAGTTTCATTTACTTCTTTTTAGTGTTTTTATTTTTGGCCCTCTAGTCTCTCTTATCTTACATTCTTGTTCACATAACTGGTATGCTGTGAAAATGGACTATTTGAAAAAAAGAGTCATTATTGTTAAGAATGTGTAATTTTTAAAGTTTTCTGAGGCTATAAATAACTTCCACTGCCTTGAAGAAAACACAGTGTTTCAACATTCATATGCTGTGCCCATTTTAGAGATGGAGAATATGAGTCTGAGAGATGTGGAGAACCTAGTGTAAGGCCTTGGGTACCATAGTATTGCACTGACTCCATTTGTTGCCACTCAGCCATCTCTCCTGGCCTTCAAAACAAACAACACCAACTGTGCTTATACCAATCTTGTCATTCCTCTTTATCGCAAACAATTAATATAATATGCTGAGTCTGAACAGCTATGTAATAACTTATAATAAAATCTACGTAGTGGGTTATTTTACTTGTAAGTCCGATTCAATATGCTCAAGCACACATCATTAAATGTTTCCTTTTAATTTTGAGTAGCAAATATCTTCATTTCAGTAGCACCTACATAATTTATGTAATCTATAGTAACAGTTGTTAGCTTATTTGGTGTGTCATTTTATCCCAAGTTGATGCTGAAAATATCAGAAGAGGCTGCTTGATGGGCTTGCTTTAAAAAGACAACCGAGCAATTTATGTATGCTGTTTTTCTTCCTGCACATTAAAGTTTAACCACATTTACAAATGAAATATGATGTACCTAAAATAAATTCTTATTTAATACAGTAACTGGCATTCATGATGACCATCTCTGTACTATGGGAAGTACCAAATTGGCTTCAAATAAAGGTTATTACAATAAAAAGAATTATTTTAAACTATGAGTCACATGTAGGGATTTTTCTTCTCTAAATACATGTTAGATTACAACAATAGATAATTATGAGGATAGTTTAGGGTTATGGTAATTCAACTAGCAACTCTAGAAATAGTATCACTACATATGTCACTCAGTATAATAGTTCTTTTTTCATTTTATTTTATTATTATTATACTTTAAGTTTTAGGGTACATGTGCACAATGTGCAGGTTAGTTACATATGTATACATGTGCCATGCTGGTGTGCTGCACCCATTAACTCGTAATTTAGCATTAGCTATATCTCCTAATGCTATCCCTCCCCCCTCCCCCCACCCCACCACAGTCCCCAGAGTGTGATGTTCCCCTTCCTGTGTCCATGTGTTCTCACTGTTCAATTCCCACCTATGAGCGAGAACATGTGGTGTTTGGTTTTTTGTCCTTGCGATAGTTTACTGAGAATGATGATTTCCAATTTCATCCATGTCCCTACAAAGGACATGAACTCATCATTTTTTATGGCTGCATAGTATTCCACGGTGTATATGTGCCACATTTTCTTAATCCAACCTATCATTGTTGGACATTTGGGTTGGTTCCAAGTCTTTGCTATTGTGAATAGTGCCGCCATGAGCATACGTGTGCATGTGTCTTTATAGCGGCATGATTTATAGTCCTTTGGGTATATACCCAGTAATGGGATGGCTGGGTCAAATGGTATTTCCAATTCTAGATCCCTGAGGAATCGCCACACTGACTTCCACAATGGTTGAACTAGTTTACAGTCCCACCAACAGTGTAAAAGTGTTCCTATTTCTCCACATCCTCTCCAGCACCTGTTGTTTCCTGACTTTTTAATGATTGCCATTCTAACTGCTGTGAGATGGTATCTCATTGTGGTTTTGATTTGCATTTCTCTGATGGCCAGTGATGGTAAGCATTTTTTCATGTGTTTTTTTGGGTGCATAAATGTCTTCTTTTGAGAAGTGTATGTTCATGTCCTTCGCCCACTTTTTGATGGGGCTGTTTGTTTTTTTGTTGTAAATTTGTTTGAGTACATTGTAGATTCTGTGCCCTTTGTCAGATGAGTAGGTTGTGAAAATTTTCTCCCATTCTGTAGGTTGCCTGTTCACTCTGATGGTAGTTTCTTTTGCTGTGCAGAAGCTCTTTAGTTTAATGAGATCCCATTTGTCAATTTTGGCTTTCGTGGCCATTGCTTTTGGTGTTTTAGACATGAAGTCCTTGCTCATGCCTATGTCCTGAATGGTAATGCCTAGGTTTTCTTCTAGGGTTTTTATGGTTTTAGGTCTAACGTTTAAGTCTTTAATCCACCTTGAATTAATTTTTGTACAATATGTAAGGAAGGGATCCAGTTTCAGCTTTCTACATATGGCTAGCCAGTTTTCCCAGCACCATTTATTAAATAGGGAATCCTTTCCCCATTGCTTGTTTTTCTCAGGTTTGTCAAAGATCAGATAGTTGTAGATACGCATCATTATTTCTGAGGGCTCTGTTCTGTTCCATTGGTCTATATCTCTGTTTTGGTACCAGTACCATGCTGTTTTGATTACTGTAGCCTTGTAGTATAGTTTGAAGTCAGGTAGCATGATGCCTCCAGCTTTGTTCTTTTGGCTTAGGATTGACTTGGCGATGCAGGCTCTTTTTTGGTTCCATATGAACGTTAAAGTAGTTTTTTCCAATTCTGTGAAGAAAGTCATTGGTAGCTTGATGGGGATGGCATTGAATCTGTAAGTTACCTTGGGCAGTATAGCCATTTTCACGATATTGATTCTTCCTACCCATGAGCATGGAATGTTCTTCCATTTGTTTGTATCCTCTTTTATTTCATTGAGCAGTGGTTTGTAGTTCTCCTTGAAGAGGTCCTTCACGTCCCTTGTAACTTGGATTCCTAGGTATTTTATTCTCTTTGAAGCAATTGTGAATGGGAGTTCACTCATGATTTGGCTCTCTGTTTGTCTGTTATTGGTGTATAAGAATGCTTGTGATTTTTGTACATTGATTTTGTATCCTGAGACTTTGCTGAAGTTGCTTAACAGCTTAAGGAGATTTTGGGCTGAGACAATGGGGTTTTCTAGATATACAATCATGTCATCTGCAAACAAGAAGAATTTGACTTCCTCTTTTCCTAATTGAATACCCTTTATTTCCTTCTCCTGCCTAATTGCCCTGGCCAGAACTTCCAACACTATGTTGAATAGGAGTGGTGAGAGAGGGCATCCCTGTCTTGTGCCAGTTTTCAAAGGGAATGCTTCCAGTTTTTGCCCATTCAGTGTGATATTGGCTGTGGGTTTGTCATAGATAGCTCTTATTATTTTGAGACACGTCCCATTAATACCTAATTTATTGAGAATTTTTAGCATGAAGGGTTGTTGAATTTTGTCAAAGGCCTTTTCTGCATTTATGGAAATAATCATGTGGTTTTTGTCTTTGGTTCTCTTTATATGCTGGATTACATTTATTGATTTGCATCTATCGAACCAGCCTTGCATCCCAGGGATGAAGCCCACTTGATCATGGTGGATAAGCTTTTTGATGTGCTGCTGGATTCAATTTGCCAGTATTTTATTGAGGATTTTTGCATCAATGTTCATCAAGGATATTGGTCTAAAATTCTCTTTTTTGGTTGTGTCTCTGCCCGGCTTTGGTATCAGGATGATGCTGGCCTCATAAAATGAGTTAGGGAGGATTCCCTCTTTTTCTATTGATTGGAATAGTTTCAGAAGGAATGGTACCAGTTCCTCCTTGTACCTCTGGTAGAATTCGGCTGTGAATCCATCTGGTCCTGGACTCTTTTTGGTTGGTAAGCTATTGATTATTGCCACAATTTCAGAGCCTGTTATTGGTCTATTCAGAGATTCAACTTCTTCCTGGTTTAGTCTTGGGAGGGTGTATGTGTTGAGGAATTTATCCATTTCTTCTAGATTTTCTAGTTTATTTGCATAGAGGTGTTTGTAGTATTCTCCGATGGTAGTTTGTATTTCTGTGGGATTGGTGGTGATATCCCCTTTACCATTTTTTATTGCGTCTATTTGATTCTTCTGTCTTTTCTTCTTTATTAGTCTTGCTAGCGGTCTATCAATTTTGTTGATCCTATCAAAACACCAGCTCCTGGATTCATTAACTTTTTGAAGGGTTTTTTGTGTCTCTATTTCCTTCAGTTCTGCTCTGATTTTAGTTATTTCTTGCCTTCTGCTAGCTTTTGAATGTGTTTGCTCTTGCTTTTCTAGATCTTTTAATTGTGATGTTAGGGTGTCAGTTTTGGATCTTTCCTGCTTTCTCTTGTGGGCATTTAGTGCTATAAATTTCCGTCTACACACTGCTTTGAATGCGTCCCAGAGATTCTGGTATGTTGTGTCTTTGTTCTCATTGGTTTCAAAGAACATCTTTATTTCTGCCTGCATTTCATTATGTACCCAGTTGTCATTCAGGAGCAGGTTGTACAGTTTCCATGTAGTTGAGCGGTTTTGAGTGAGTTTCTTAATCCTGAGTTCTAGTTTGATTGCATTGTGGTCTGAGAAACAGTTTGTTATAATTTCTGTTCTTTTACATTTGCTGAGGAGAGCTTTACTTCCAACTATGTGGTCAATTTTGGAATAGGTGTGGTGTGGTGCTGAAAAAAATGTATATTCTGTTGATTTGGGGTGGAGAGTTCTGTAGATGTCTATTAGGTCTGCTTGGTGCAGAGCTGAGTTCAATTCCTGGGTATCCTTGTTAACTTTCTGTCTCGTTGATCTGTCTAATGTTGACAGTGGGGTGTTAAAGTCTCCCATTATTATTGTGTGGGAGTCTAAGTCTCTTTGTAGGTCACTCAGGACTTGCTTTATGAATCTGGGTGCTCCTGTATTGGGTGCATATATATTTAGGATAGTTAGCCCTTCTTGTTGAATTGATCCCTTTACCATTATGTAATGGCCTTCTTTGTCTCTTTTGATCTTTGTTGGTTTAATGTCTGTTTTATCAGAGACTAGGATGGCAATCCTGGCCTTTTTTTGTTTTCCATTTGCTTGGTAGATCTTCCTCCATCCTTTTATTTTCAGGCTATGTGTGTCTCTGCATGTGAGATGGGTTTCCTGAATACAGCACACTGATGGGTCTTGACTCTTTATCCAATTTGCCAGTCTGTGTCTTTTAGTTGGAGCATTTAGTCCATTTATACTTAAAGTTAATATTGTTATGTGTGAATTTGATCCTGTCATTATGATGTTAGCTGGTTATTTTGCTCGTTAGTTGATGCAGTTTCTTCCTAGCCTCGATGGTCTTTACAATTTGGCATGATTTTGCAGTGGCTGGTACCGGTTGTTCCTTTCCATATTTAGTGCTTCCTTCAGGAGCTCTTTTAGGGCAGGCCTGGTGGTGACAAAATCTCTCAGCATTTGCTTGTCTGTAAAGTATTTTATTTTTCCTTCACTTACGAAGCTTAGTTTGCCTGGATATGAAATTCTGGGTTGAAAATTCTTTTCTTTAAGAATGTTGAATATTGGCCCCCACTCTCTTCTGGCTTGTAGAGTTTCTGTCAAGAGATCTGCTGTTAGTCTGATGGGCTTCCCTTTGTGGGTAACCCGACCTTTCTCTCTGGCTGCCCTTAACATTTTTTCCTTCATTTCAACTTTGGTGAATCTGACAATTATGTGTCTTGGAGTTGCTCTTCTCGAGGAGTATCTTTGTGGCGTTCTCTGTATTTCCTGAATCTGAGTGTTGGCCTGCCTTGCTAGATTGGGGAAGTTCTCCTGGATAATATCCTGCAGAGTGTTTTCCAACTTGGTTCCATTCTCCACATCACTTTCAGGTACACCAATCAGACGTAGATTTGGTCTTTTCACATAGTCCCATATTTCTTGGAGGCTTTGTTCGTTTTCTTTTTATTCTTTTTTCTCTAAACTTCCCTTCTCGCTTCATTTCATTCATTTCATCTTCCATCACTGATACCCTTTCTTCCAGTTGATCGCATCGGCTCTTGAGGCTTCTGCATTCTTCACGTAGTTCTCGAGCCTTGGCTTTCAGCTCTATCAGCTCCTTTAAGCACTTCTCTGTATTGGTTATTCTAGTTACACATTCGTCTAAATTTTTTTCAAAGTTTTCAACTTCTTTGCCTTTGGTTTTAATTTCCTCCTGTAGCTCAGAGTAGTTTGATCGTCTGAAGCCTTCTTCTCTCAACTCGTCAAAGTCATTCTCCATCCAGCTTTGTTCCGTTGCTGGTGAGGAACTGCGTTCCTTTGGAGGAGGAGAGGTGCTCTGCGTTTTAGAGTTTCCAGTTTTTCTGCTCTGTTTTTACCCCATCTTTGTGGTTTTATCTACTTTTGGTCTTTGATGATGGTGATGTACAGATGGGTTTGTGGTGTGGATGTCCTTTCTGTTTGTTAGTTTTCCTTCTAACAGACAGGACCCTCAGCTGCAGGTCTGTTGGAGTTTGCTAGAGGTCCACTCCAGACCCTGTTTGCCTGGGTACCAGCAGCGGTGGCTGCAGAACAGCGGAGTTTCGTGAACCGCGAATGCTGCTGTCTGATCGTTCCTCTGAAAGTTTTGTCTCAGAGGAGTACCCGGCTGTGTGAGGTGTCAGTCTGCCCCTACTGGGGGGTGCCTCCCAGTTAGGCTGCTCGGGGGTCAGGGGTCAGGGACACACTTGAGGAGGCAGTCTGCCCGTTCTCAGATCTCCAGCTGCGTGCTGGGAGAACCACTGCTCTCTTCAAAGCTGTCAGACAGGGACATTTAAGTCTGCAGAGGTTACTGCTGTCTTTTTGTTCGTCTGTGCCCTGCCCCCAGAGGTGCAGCCTACAGAGGCAGGCAGGCCTCCTTGAGCTGTGGTTGGCTCCACCCAGTTCGAGCTTCTGGCCTGCTTTGTTTACCTAAGCAAGCCTGGGCAATGGCGGGCGCCCCTCCCCCAGCCTCGCTGCCACCTTGCAGTTTGATCTCAGACTGCTGTGCTAGCAAGCAGCGAGACTCCGTGGGCGTAGGACCCTCCAAGCCATGTGTGGGATATAATCTCCTGGTGCGCCGTTTTTTAAGCCCATCAGAAAAGCGCAGTATTGGGGTGGAAGTGACCCGATTTTCCAGGTGCCGTCTGTCACCCCTTTCTTTGACTAGGAAAGGGAACTCCCTGACCCCTTGTGCTTCCCGAGTGAGGCAATGCCTCGCCGTGCTTTGGCTCACGCACGGTGCGCTGCACCCACTGTCCTGCGCCCACTGTCTGGCATTCCCCAATGAGATGAACCCAGTACCTCTGATGGAAATGCAGAAATCACCCGTCTTCTGCGTCACTCACGCTGGGAGCTGTAGACCAGAGATGTTCCTATTCGGCCATCTTTGTCACTCAGTATAATAGTTCTAATGGTTGGCTATATTAAATAAATACATAGTGTAGCACTTCATAGGTATGCCAAAATCTAAAGTCTTAAAATTCGAGGGATACTAGAGAGCTGGCTTGTTAAAAAATGTGAATTGAATGTTATTTTATATTTTATGGATTTGGGGAACTTCTTACACATAAATTATTGTATTCTTCATAATGTAACATACTAATACACTCAATTTGTATAACATGTCCATTTGAAAGAACTGAAAATGTAAGACAAACAAACAAAAGCATTCGAATTCCCTAAACATTTTAACAGAAGTTTGTTTATACAGGAGTATAATGAGTAGAAGTTATCTGAACAACAGAATTTTTTAAAAAAGGGCTTTAAAAATGATTGTTCATTTTGTGCAGCAAAGGAAACAATCAAAAGAGTGAAAAGACAACGTATGAAATGGGAGAAAATATTTGCAAACCATACAGCTGATAAGAGATTAACATCCAGAATAGAAAAGGAACTCATACAATTCAATAGCAGAAAAAACAAAACAAAACAAAACAAACAGAAAAACTAAACAACTTGATTAAAAGATGGGCAAAGGACTTGAATAGATATCTTTCTAAAGAAGACATGCAAATGGACAGAAGGTATATGAAAAGATACTCAATGTCACTAATCATCAGGGTAATGCAAATCAAAACCACCATGAGATATTATCTTATACCCATTAGGATGGCCACTATAAAGAAAAATTGAAAATAAAGTGTTGGTGAGGATGTGGAGAAATTGGAACCTTTGTGCACTGTTGGTGGGAATGTAAAAAGGTGCAGCTTCTATGGAAAAAAGTATGAAGGTTTCTGAAAAAATTAAAAATAGAATTACCATATGATCCAGCAACCCTATTAAAGAGAATATATCCAAAAGAGTGGAAAACAGGATCTTAAAGAGCTATTTGCATTCTCACGTCCATTGTATTACTCAGGACAGCCAAGAGGTGGAAGAAATCTAAACGTCCATCAAGGGAGGAACGGATAAAGAAGGTGTGGCATATACATAGGATTGAATATTATTCAGCCTTAAAAAAGGAGATCCTGTCATTTGCACAAAATGATGAACCTGGAAGACATTATGCTAAGTGGATAAGTCAGACACAGAAGGACAAATACTACATAATACCACTTATATGAGGAATCTAAATCTAAAATAGTCAAACTCTTAGAAAGTAAATAGTGATTTCCAGGAGTTGAGAGGAGGGGGAAGAGGGAAGTTGTTTAATGGGTATAAATTTTTGATTTTGCAAGATGAAAAGGTTCCAGATATTTGTCATACAAAAATGTACACATAGTTAACACTACTGTACCATACACTTAAAATTGGAGATGGTATATTAAAATTAAGATGGTATATTTTATGTTTTTATCAAAATAAAAAGTCATGCCATTTCTTCATTGAGTGGAATATTTATCTATAAATGATTGAAGAAATAATTCAATCTTTTATTTTACTTAAATCACATGGCGATAGTGTGACTCTGTGGGTCGGCAATATCACAGTGGACAAATGAAAGCGTTATGAATAGGGCAGACAAGTTATAATGGATAATTACATGGTCATCAACACAGATTTTGCTGGTAACCCAAGAATTGTAGTGTTCTTAATAACGTATGTTTTAATAGATATAAATAGTTTTTTTAAAAATAAATTATTTCCATAAGCTTTTGGGGAACGGGTGGTATTTGGTTACATAAGTTCTTTGGTGGTGATTTGTGAGATTTTGGTGCACCCATCACTCAAGTAGTATACACTGAACCCAATTTGTAGTCTTTTATCCCTCACCCCCCTCCTGCTCTTTTTCCTGAGTCCCCAAAGTCCACTGTGTCATTCTTATGCCTTTGCATCCTCATAAATTAGCTCCCAGTTATGAGTGAGAATATACGATGTTTGGTTTTCCATTCCTGAGATACTTCACTTAGAATAATAGTCTCCAGTTCCATTTTAATGCACTGAATTGTGTACATATATATCATACAGCCTATTCCTTAATGTAAATAATCAGTTGTATTTGGAAAATTTGGGCTGTGTCAAGTAATGATAAAAGTAAAAGATATGTGCTTGCTAGCCAACAAAACCTGGAGATATACATCCATATTTCTAAATAAATAAAATAATAAATAGCCGATTATATTGGTTTAGGTTGCCATAACAATACGCCATTGACTGGGTGGCTAAAACAATAGAAACATTTTCTCACAGCTCAGAGAGTAGAAGTTCAAAGTACCAGTGATAGGGACAGGTGACAGTCAAGAGTCCCTGGCAAAACCCTGCTTTCAAGTCTGTAACAGCCTGAAGGCTGAAAAACCGGACTGCTGGTCCCGGATGAAGCCCACCCTTTCACGACTAATTGTCTCTGAATACAGCCCACCTGCGCACTGGGAGGAAGGGGTGGAGCCTCAGGAAGTTCTCCCCATTTGCAGTGGGGAGGAGCCCAACCTCTCCTGTTCCTGTGTGGTGACCTGGGATTCAATCTGTGAAGTGGAGGGCCTGTTAGCATCTCATTTTGCTGAGTTTTTTTTCCTTTTTGCCCAGTAAATTCCACTCCTCACCCTTCTATGTGTCCGCAAGCCTCATCTTTTCTGGTCATGTGACAAGAACCTGATTTTAGCTGAACTAAAGAGAATGTTCTGCAACACCAGTATGGTTGGTTTCCGGTGACGGCTCTATTCCTAGCTTGAAGATAGCTGCTTTAAGATAGCTGCTTCCTCTTTTCCTAATTGAATACCCTTTATTTCTTTCTTTTGCCTGATTGCCCTGGTGAGAACTTCCCACACTATGTTGAATAGGAGTGGTGCGAGAGGGCATCCCCGTCTTGTGCCAGTTTTCAAAGGGAATTACACCTTATACAAAAATTAATTCAAGATGGATTAAAGACTTAAATGTTAGACCTAAAACCAAAAAAAAAAACCCTAGAAGAAAACCTAGGCAATACCATTCAGGACATAGGCATGGGCAAGGACTTCATGACTAAAACACAAAAAGCAATGGCAACAAAAGCCAAAATAGACAAATGGGATCTAATTAAACCAAAGAGCTTCTGCACAGCAAAAGAAACTACCATCAGAGTGAAGAGGCAACTTACAGAATAGGAGAAAATTTTTGCAATCTACACATCTGACAGAGGGCTAATATCCAGAATCTACAGAGAACTTAAACAAATTTACAAGAAAAAAATCAAACAACCCCATCAAAAAGTGCGCAAAGGATATGAACAGACACTTTTCAAAAGAAGACATTAATGCAGCCAACAGACACATGAAAAAATGCTCATCATCACTGGTCATCAGAGAAACGCAATTCAAAACCACAATGAGATACCATTTCACACCAGTTAGAATGGCGATCATTAAAAAGTCAGGAAACAACAGGTGCTGGAGAGGATGTGGAGAAATAGGAATGCTTTTTCACTGTTGGTGGGAAGGTAAACTAGTTCAACCATTGTGGAAAACTGTGGCGATTCCTCAAGGATCTAGAATTGGAAATACCATTTGACCCAGCCATCCCATTACTGGGTATATACCCAAAGGATTACAAATCATGCTATTATAAAGACACATGCACACGTATGTTCACGGTGGCACTATTCACAATAGCAAAGACTTGGAACCAACCCAAATGTCCATCAATGATAGACTGGATTAAGAAAATGTGGCACATATACACCATGGAATACTATGTGGCCATAAAAAAGGATGAGTTCATATCCTTTGTAGGGACATGGATGAAGCTGGAAACCATCATTCTCAGCAAACTATCTCAAGGGCAGAAAATCAAACACTGCATGTTCTCTCACTCATAGGTGGGAATTGAACGATGAGAACAATTGGACAGAGTGGGGAAGATCACACACTGGGGCCTGTCGTGGGGTCGGGGGAGGCGGGAGGAATAGCATTAGGAGAAATACCTAATGTAAATGATGAGTTAATGCGTGCAGCAAACCAACATGGCACCTGTATACATATGTAACAAACCTGCATGTTGTGCACATGTACCCTAGAACTTAAAGCATAAATAAAAAAATAAAAAAACATGAATGGGATCATACTATTTCCATTGTTTTGTAGCATGTTTTTCTAAGAAATGCATTTGGAGATCTTTCCACGTATGTACATACAAATAGACCTTAATTTAAAAAATAATGCTTCCATAGTATTCTATAATATAAATGGATTATAATTTTAAACAACTTTTTATGGGTATTCTGATTACAAGTGAAGTGGAGCATCTTAAAAACAGTTTGTTAGCCATTTAAATTTTATTTTTTCATTTTTAAAACTGAATCGCCTCTTTATAACTTCTGTCCATTTTAATGTACATTGGATGTTTGGTCTTTTACAATTGATTTAAAATTATTACATAAAGCCCAATATTAATCCTTTTGTGTTAAATACATTGCAAATATTTTCTTCCATGAAAAATAAAAAGATAGCTGCTTCCTCGTTGTGTTCTCACATGGTGGGGAGAGAGTATGTCTCTTCTTAGAAGGGCACTAATCCCATCATGTGGGCCCTATCTTCATGGAATGATCTAAACCTAATCATACCCCAAAGGCCCAATTGCTAAATACTATTGCATTGGTGGTTAGGGCTACAACATATAAATTTGGGGGACACAATTCCATACATAGCACCAACTCATCTAGATAATGTATTAACACTAAATAAATGTTTTCTTCAACTCATGTTTTAAAAACTTGTTTTTTTCTACCATATCTTACATTCCATATTATGTGTCATGCTTTCTAAGACAGATGGTTTCAAAACTTATTTCTTACTATACTTTGCATCTCACACTATATAGCATAAATTGATTAGCTAACATGCCTTTAAAATTGTTATGCTCACTTGGAACTAGGATATCTAAATTCCAATATAATAGAACAGGTCAGGTCTCAGACATTCTGAGTAAATGATTTGTTACTGTATTTAATCATTTTCAGCTCTCTTATACACAGAGAGGTGCAAATAGCATTCCATTTATATATCATTCCAATCATCATTCTCATTATAAGATGTGCTAAGTTATTGTGATTATAAAGTTGCTGGTACAATAAATACTTACCTTTAAATATAAGGTAAGGAAAATGAGGCATGGAAAATTTATGTTATTTGTTGAAGATTACATGGTCAACCAGTGGTGACCATTGAGATGAGTATGCCTTTACTCCAGGTCATAACCATTTTCCAGCTTTACACATAATGGTCAGCATCATACTTGTGTATGATGCTGTAGTCTTTACTGTGTAGTCTTTACTTGTGTAGTCTTTACTGACTAACCTCATTCCAAAGGTTACAGAAATAAATCTGCCATTTAACCCTTCTTCCTCTTCCCCTAACAGATATATCTGCCTGAAAAATCACCAAAAGGAATAGTGGGTGGTCATCAGAAAAGAAGGTTATGTAACTGTCATGGGAGGAGGGTAAGCACATGCATATTAATACAATGGAATGAATGAGCAGGTAATTGTAAACAGTGGTAGAGTTGAAAAAGAGAGAACAGACTAGTCTACAAGGTTTCACAGAAAAGTTGTATGATACACAGTGAAGGGAAATGGCCCTAATGAAAGGAAGCAAGGTGCCTCAGTGGCTTGGGCAATGGTATGAGGGAATGGCAGGGCAGCAGAAGTAAATATAACAATTAAGAGAGGGGAAAAATTATAGACATGCTAATGCTGATTTAATAATTTTCCTAGCCCAAGCCGGCTATTTAATTTTCTAAACAAACATTTTTGTACTGCTTATTAAGTGTTAGGTATGCTATGTGCCCAAGTATAATGGTGAAGGTGAATGTCACTTCTCTGAAAAGCGCACACACGCACACACACACACACACACACACACACACACACACACACACACACACACCCCTTTGAAAAGCTTAGTCAGTGGGAAGAAATGGTGAGACATGAGGTTCTTTGTGTCTCCAGGAGCTCATCTCCTATTCTCAGCTGAGTTGCAACTACTAAATGTCGCATTAATCCATTAATAATCACTCCACAAATATTCTAGGTTTCATGTGAGAACAGGTCTCTACTGTAGAACCATTTATATGTGTGCTTTACAAGGTGATCAGTGCTATGTCAGTAGTTGAATCAGGTAATAGGCACAGAGATATCTCTCAGATTTAGGATTAAGTTGGAATGTTCACCCTAGATATAGTCTTCTATTTCTGGAGGGCATTCCAAAGAAGCGAAATATTCCTTTCTATCCCAGAACAGACTAGACTTTGTTGAATCCTATTGTAACAGTGTCAGCTTGGATTAGTTACCTTCTATGTCCTGGAGAATTAGTAAGGGAAAAACTGTTGCTGGTACATCTTGATTATTTAACATATAATGGTTATTTGCAGGGTTTGGCTAAACTTTAATCCAACGTTTATCAAGAAATTTATGTTTAAAGCCCTTATTCATGTTACTTTAATAAAGGCAATCAAATTTTATCAGTGATCATTGCTTGCTCTTCTGCCTTCTATTAAGACCTCAGGTCCTCAAAGGACAATATTTTCCAGTGACAAATAAGTTTGCCTCCCTGGAGAGGAGAGCATGACTAGCTAGAAGTGGTAAATGGACATAATCGAATGAGTGCAGGGGTGGGGACAGCAATTGGTAGATGGTCTTTAAACCCAAGACCAGATATTTCAATTAGAGAACCAATTAGGTACCTTTTTATGTTGCTGTGAAGCTTAGAGCACACTGAGGAGAAAGGAATCTGAATAAAGATAGGTAAGCAAGGAAGCCGATGAGGGAGATTGGGTGGTAGTATTTGGGTATAGTGTTTAGGGAGTGTGAAAGTACTTAGTGACAGCTGTATAAAAATACCTGCTTCTGCTACATTTATGTTTGTGTTTGGGCTTGTCTGTCTTGTCCCTCAACTAAATGGCAAATTCTAAGAACAGGGAGTTTCTTATTTTATCAATCCACACACTGCCTAGTGCCATGCCTCATTAGATAAGCTTGTCAATGGAGTGACAAATGTGTTCCAGTTTCTGCAAAATAAACTGAAGCAAAGGCCAATGGAAGACATTTTTGAGGTATGCTTTGTTTGGACTTTTTTTTTTTTTTTACATTGGAAAACTATTGGACATTTAAAAAATACGTACACATGTAGATTGACTATATTACATTTAAATTCAAAAGTTTTAGAACACTTTTTGAGGGGTTAAAAAGGCATGATTTTGGCCCAGTATACCTTTGCATATTTCCTGTCCTGCAGCCACACTGCAACATTTGCCATTCAACAGACCCACTGGTGCTCTCTCCATCTCTGAATCTTTATATTCATACTTGACTTCCCACCTTGAATGTCCTTTCATCCCATATTCTGTTTGCATCCTACTTTTCTGAGGCCCATTACCAATGTTACCCCTTTTATTAAGCATTCCTTGAAATCTAAAGAAAGAAGCTACAGTAATCTATTCTGACCACCTATAGCACTGTTTCCTATTATGCCCTCAATACCTCCTAAGACACATGAAGCCAGGTGGTGGCAGAAAGAGAACAGACAGATATAGAAAAAAGCAGACAGGAGGCAGTTACTGTGTCAGGAATAGCAGAACCCTGGATTGAAAATTCACAAACTCCTGCTGCTGAAATTTCCAGAGCTTGGTTCATTTTCAGATTTTGGACATGCACGCTTATAATAAATCCTTATCATCTGAGCTAGTCTGAGTAAGTCTCTGTTTCATGCAATCGTCCAACAGGCCTAATATTGTGCTTTGTATTTGTATACTTGTTTTATCTTCCCTAACAGAGGATAAAGCCCTTTGAAAGGTAATGACTCTCATAGCACCTGCAGTGTGGTACACAGCCAGTACTTAGCAAATGTTTGTTGAAAAACTGAATGGAGAAAACTAGACAAGTCATCCTCAAATCATATTGAATTTCCATCCATTTTTAGCAAGGCAAGAACTGAACATAGGTAGTTCATAATAATATTTTACTAAACAATGCTTTTTCAAATGAGTGGTTTGCCTGCTTCCCTCTTCACTGTTATAGATTTCTTCCTATTAGTGTTCTGCAAATGCGTTTATGACACGTCTTTGCCAAAGGCTAACTTCAGCAGCAGCACCATGTATCAAAAAAGATGTGTCACATACGCAAATTATATAATATAAAGGCATGCATTCCTCTCATTGTTTTAACTATCTTTTAGTTTAAAGGGTGCTGGTCTGTTTCACATTTCTTTCAGAGAGGCCAAAAACATAAACTCTACTTGAACTTATGTCATTTACTCATAATGAGAAACACTTTGTCAACCTTATTTTCACATACATCTGGTGTGACTAGATACCGTCATGGAAATTATTTTTAACAGTGAATTTGAAGGATTAAAAGGTTCACGAAAGTCACATGAAATACATAACAATGAAGTATAGTCTCATTTTATGGATATCACCGCCTTACACTTATATAGTGTTTTATGGTTTGCAAAACACTATATTATCTCATTTGCTCCTTACAACAGGAGTCTGTGAGATAGACATGGAAGGCATCATTCCCATTTTATATATCAAAAACCAGAGGAGTTAACTGACTTTACTAAGGCCATAGAGATTGTAAGCAGTAAAAAGAACCCAGAAAAACAACCCAAGTCTTTCAACTTCCAATCCAGTATCTTTTGACTTCAAATCCAGTTTTTTTCAACTATTCTATTTATAACAATGTTCTCCAAATGTCTGGCTATGATCAATTGATGGGTTATGAAACCAATTATGACTAGGATAAAAAATGAAATAGAATATAATATATCCTAGAACATCACATTTAGTAAAGATTTTAATTGTTTCATGAAACTTTTGTTTCAGTTTTGCATATTATGATGCAAAATATATTTTAACTGTGGGAAATGGTGAGAAAAATAAATTAAAAGTCACTGTTCTATACCATGTTGCCTATTAAACTCATTAAGCAGTTCAAAGGTAATTTGTGCCACCAAAATGTCCACATTATTGGTTTTAACATTAAAATAATTGTAGATAATAAAAATATGGTTTCTGGCAATCCTTGAGTTAGGTATTGTTTATGTGCCGGTAATTTCATTGTTTGAGTGCTTTTAAGAGTTCTACTGGAATATTATATAAAAATTTGGGTTTTTATATAGGTATGATGGTGGTTTTATTACTGCTTTTGTGGAAAAAAATGCTAATTGTGCTTTATAAAGAAATCATCTTAGAAAATCTTCACCTGACTTAAATATATTCAGGAGAATGTAGGAAACACTGACTATAGATAATACCCTGGTATTCGCAGATCTAATTCTTATTAAATTAGGATATCTGATATCTCTGTAACTTATTAACAGCTTATTTAATTATATGTATTACCAATGAATAATCAAAATGAATAAATCCCCAACTGTTTTCTTAATTACAATGAATACAATGGCTCTTCATTATATGTAACATATAGTACAAAATCATTAGTAGGGCCTATAAACCCCAGCAGCTTTATCCCCTATCTCTCTACTCTGTATATGCCATGCACATCTATGTTTCCACAGTACTGTATTATACATGCTTCCTTTGCTTTGATGCTATTGCTTCTCACCCTTCTCAGTGGAGCTAGGTCTTAAGGCATGAATGGAAGTCTTTTAGGCAATGTTACCTCTTCTGTGATGCTTTCTTCCATTTTCCTTTCTGTGTTCTCACACGACTTATTAAAATTTTCTATCAGAAACCAACATTATCATGAGTATTTGTGTGTGTGTGTTGTGTCAGTGAGGCAGTGAGTTGCTTGAAGGTGAGGTCTATTTATTATTCATTTTTGAATCTTGGTGCCCTGCACAATGTCTAGGTCATAGTAGGTACCTGATTAAATATGTGAGCAAATAGTATTAATATTTACCTTGAATTTACTTGGGCAAATGCCAAAATACATAATTCAATTTTACATGTGGTCATAAGAATTTTTAGATAGATCTATCAATCTATCTATTCTTTTTTACACCGAAGGCTTTATTGTTCTTTACTGAATGATTACATATTAAAATATTAATTTAGGGGCAGAAAATTATGCTTAAACTTATTATTCTGTGGTTCATACAATAGCAAAGGAGCTGGCTGATTTGGTCTGTTCAAGCCAACACTTAACCAAATTGCTGACATGATTTTATTCGATGATGTGCATAATATGGACCAAGGCATTTTTATTTTCCCACAGGCTGAGATGGTCGTTTAGAGATATAACCTAAATGTTAGAATTTTCTCTCTATAATTTAGTCATCATTGTACTATGAAAAAAACCTAAAAGATAAGCAAATTTTTATGGATACTTGGGTCATTTAATATTTTCTGATATGGTGCTATTAAAATTTCATTTATATTCCTATAGGGTTTTCTCCTCACTGTTTCAGCTAATAGACTTTGAAGTCCCAATGTGTCTATCTCTCCTCTGAGGGATTTTAAAAATTGTTGCTCTGAAAACAGAGCACTAACTTTCCCAACAGATAAAACACAGGAACCACAGCTGGAGAAGTGTGAACATCAATTTACCCTTCATAGCACATAAAATTAGACTCTATGATTGTAGAGGAAGGCAATACTTAATTGAAAGATATTTTAATACATAAACATATTAGAAAACCATCTGTCTGAGGACTCTACTGTGTGTATCTATGCTACAAAGTATTTTTAAAAATATGGTAGGCTAAAGGATAATCCTAATTCACATGTGAGTTTGGGAGATAAGTATTTTTTATTTTCCTGGCTTGAATTCTTTATACATTTCTCCCATGTATGTGATTGCTTACATGTCTAACCTTCGGCTAAATAATAAGCTTCAGATGGTATCCAAATCTTTCTCATCTCCAGATTCCCAGAGTGGTCAACACCATGTTGGCACATTATAAGTGTTTAGCAAATGTTTACTGAGAAAATAAATGACTTATTATTAAAACCCTGATGCTTTCAACATTTTCCCTAGGAGCCATTTGATATTTTCCTTTGTGTTACAATGTTACAAAGATGAAAACCCCACAATTTCTTTCTTTGCCTGTTGAAAGATGTGGCAGTAATGATAGAGGAAGAAGTTGGATTATTCATAACATACAAGATAATCTTTCATGGCAATCTAATTCTTTGGCTTCCACGTGCAAAACATCTGAACCAATGGTGAAAAATGCAAATAATAGAATTTGTATCTTCAACTAAAAATCAAACTGCTGAATAGCAGGAAACATCTGGGTGATTAATCCATTCACATATTCAGTATTGAACACTCAGAGAGTTGCAAGAATCTAAATGTTGTCCATTGCTTCTGGATTACTTGTAGAAATCACAATTAGCTTTCCTGCCTTTTATTTAAAGTTCAGTGTAACTGAGGATTCATTATGATTTTGTATTTTGAGATATTAGCAGGTCATATTGTACATTTTTCTTATTCCCTTTTTCAAAACCTGTATTCTAGGTTATTAAAGTGCTTTTAAAATAACTTTTTTAGAAAATAGAAATTACACCTGTCTAATGTTAAATACAATTATTATTATAACAAATATAAGAAAATATTCAGGGAAACATAGTTTGTCATCTGATTCTAACCAACAAAATATTTTTAATGAGTGCATGTCTATTAAAAGAATCCTCAAGATGCTATAATTATTATTCATTTTCTAGAATTGTTTCACCATGAAGCTTTATGCTTCTATGGGGACTTTAATGTTTCTGTTTTGTGATGGCTGCATTGACTATTAAAAAGCAATTTGGCTGACATTTTAGGTCTTTTGTTGCCAGTTTTAATTGGATTGTTCATCAAGCATCAACTCCCCCGTTAACTGCAAAAATTTCAGGCCAACGTCAGTTTACAGTAATGACTGTTTAATGATTTTATCCTGTCAGTATGCAAGCTTCGTATGGATATATGCATGATTAGTTTCATATCAAGACCTGTAATTAAATAATTGAAGCCTAAACAGAATGGATATCAAACATGAACACATATTTAATAAAGACTCAGAAGCTTATCAAAATACTGATTAGCAATTAAAAGTCAATGTTTTGAGTTCATCTGGTGTTAGTACATTTATGATACTTTAGTAAATATTTGTATGAAGATTTTGCGTAAAGTTAAAAGACAGAAATTCTTTTTGGAAAAGCAGTAAAATTGCTTTTTAAAAAGGTAATTTATATCCAATGTGTATCTATCTGACTGAGTGAGAAAACTCATTTTAAGTATTATTTCATCTGGAGAAAAAATTAGCCAAAGCAGAAGAACTCTAGAGTACCAATAAATATTCTTATCAATCAGACACAATTCCAATCCTTAAAAAGTTGACCTATGTACACCCATACTAAGCTGTCACCTGTTTGCATGTTAGAATGAAAGGACTGAGGAGGGCCTTGGAAACCATTTATTCTAACTTACTTATTTTACAGATATCGAAGTCCAGATGAGTAAAGTGACTTGCCTAACGTCATATAGCTAATTAGTGGCAGAGTCAAGACAAAAAATCCAGGTCCAACATTTTAACTTATATATTCCTGGAAGAAAGCAGTTTAAAACATCTTTTGTGTATTGGTAAATTCATTTTCTTCCCATTTCATTACATTAACATGCTTCGTAACAAAACAAGCTAAGAAACAAATTGTTTAAAGAGGTGTACAGTAAGTTTCACTTTGTCTTTTCTCCCCACCAACTTCATTTCTCCTCCACCCCCTGTAACCATTTTTACTAGCTTCTTATTCATCTTTCCATTATATTTCACACCAGTACAGAATATCAGAATATATATTATAATATCACTCTTTCTGTACACAAAGCATATTATATTTACATTTTTACACCTTACTTATTTTTGAGATAGGATCTTGCTCTGTTGTACAGGCTGGAATGCAGTGGTGCAACCTCAGCTCACTGCAACTTCGACTTCCTGGGCTCAAGTGATCCTCCTACCTCAGCCTCCCGAGTAGCTGGTACCACAGGCGTGCACCATCACACCCAGCTAAATTTTTTAGTTTTTTTTGTAGAGACAGGGTTTGGCTGTGTTGCTCAGGCTGGTCTCAAACTCCTAGGCTCAAGCAATCCTCCCACCTGGGCCTCCCAAAGTGCTGGGATTACAGGCGTGAACCACTGCACCCAGACCTTTTTTTTTTTTTTTACTTGACAATACATCTTGAGATCTCTCCATACCAGTGTATAGAAATCTTTCTTGCGTTCTTTTTCTTTAAGCCTGCATAGTATTCCCTTCATGGATCTTATAGTTTATTCAATGTGTTGGCAAATTATTGATCACTATTTGAAAATGTTTTATATGCTAAAAATTATTTCACCTACATATAGGAAGTACATATTTGCGTAACTGAAACTTAGAAAATGTAGATGCTGATGTAAAGGCTGAACTCCAATACACCGTGCACAGCACTAAGGAACTAGAAAAACCATTACTTTTTCTTTGATTTAAAATTCTAGTTCTATGTGTATAGTTATTATTTATCAATTATAAATAAAAATTAATTTAAAAGATCATAAAAATAAAGTTCTAGTTCTAAAGCCTGTTGAATAAGATGTTTCTCAGCATTTACTGGCATGGGTGAGTGAAACAATGTGTTATTAATTAAAATGTTTACAATGTAGCATACAGAACTTTTAAATTTTAAGCTATGTTCAGTAAGCACAACATTTCAAAACTCTCCCATCTTCAGTCCCATAGATCATACTACTTTCTTTCTGCTCATGGTAACCCATATATAGTCTTCAATTTAAAATAGTTTCATTAAACATTAAAATGGAAGGCCAGCCTATGCTGCTATAGCATAGTGAAAGACATTAGGGAGACAGACCAATTAAGGTAGAAGCAGATTTCTTGTTAAATGACAGATCCCAGATTCCCATTTCATGAAACATGTATTCCTGCCACATGCCAAATTCCCATTAACTTCAAGAAGGAATTATGCACAGAAATACGTAAGCTGAAGAAGGCAGGATGAATTAGTCCAGCGCAATCCTTAAATGTCAGTTTAAAATGCACCGGATGCTTTAAATTATGTGTAGTCATGTTGTTTGAATTGAATATTATCCACTCACACCTATTCTCTGACCACATCTTCAAAATGAATGGGGCAAAGAATTGCTTGGAATAGAGAAGAGACATGAACAGCTTGATTTGGAATTGTAAGAAAAGATAAAATTCAAAGATGTGAGTCATGAAAATCTAATGATTCCTCAAGAAAGAGAAAGAAACTACTTTCCCTCAGCATATAAAATGTTTACATTTAAGAAAATGTGTAGAAAGATTTTAAAAATCCTATTAATTCAGGCCAGTCGGAGAGTCAAGTTGTATTAATTGTTAAGTCCGTATAATATTTAAAATATAAATATGTGATAGTTACTTTCAAATGCACTGTATGAATGTTAGTCACTACTTACTAGTATCCTATAGAAGTTTCCAGACTCACTGGTTTAAAGAAAACAGTAAAAATCTTCATTGTATTACTATTGCTTTTAAAGTTCTTAAAATAGTTTATTCTCTCAGGCAGGTGAACCAAATCCCCTATATTCTTTTTTTTTTTTTTTTTCTTGAGACAGAGGCTTGCTTTGTCGCCCAGACTGGAGTGCAGTGGCACCATCTCAGCTCACTGCAACCTCTGCCTTCCGGGTTCAAACGATTCTTGTGCCTCAGCCTCCTAAGTAGCTGGGACTACACGCACACGCCACCACACCCGGATAATTTTTGTATTTTTGGTAGAGACAGGGTTTCGCCATGTTGGCCAGTCTGGCCTTGAACTCCTGACGTCAAGTGATCTGCCCTCCTTGGCTTCGAAAGTGCTGGGATAACAAGCGTGAGCCACCGTTCCCTGTCCCCCTACATTCTTTATACTACTCTTTCCATGGAATATTCCGGGGTAAGATTCAACTAGTACTGTCAAAAGTTTTTAAAATTATGAGACTTTTCTATATTAAATGAATAAAAAATTTGCCCCTTAAATGGCATATAAAAAGTGTAAACATTTTTTAAAAATAAAGTCTTTAAAATAGAATAGATACTTGGTAAATAATAATCTGAAATCATCTCAGTAAAAACTCTAAAATAATATTGTATACTACAAATTTTTTTCTGTGCCATAAAAGAAGATTTTCATTAAAAAGCTGATGTTGAAAGGGCTGATATGTCGTATTTTGTCAATTATGCCAAAAAATGAACCTTTTCTTATTTTCATGAATTGTGCAGACCTCAGTTTGCATGAACATTTGCCACTAGATGGGACCTTATATCTGTGGTAATAATCTAGCAGCCAACTTATTTTTAACCAGTTTTTATAGGACTCAGGAACACAAACCTTCTTAAGAAAAGTAAGTCTTTATTGACAAAATAAAACTTTATAACTTACGCAACTAGCCAGCTGGGTCATTGTAGGATTATTTCCTCACTGTTTCTCAGTAGATGATCGAAAACATAACATTTAGGGCAATTTCCTTGAATCGAACGATGTCCTACATTAAAAAAGCAGCAATGTGCCTTTCTAATACTCTCAAGCAAGACCTCTGCTTTTCCTTTAGTGATACAATGGCAAGCTTGGTTAAAACATTCTCTAGAATTTATCTGCCTAGCATGCCTGTGACCTCTTCTAGTTGCCTTGGAAGCACTGCAGTTTTCTCTGAAACCAGATGTATCAAGATTTTTTTTTCTAATATCATGATTTCTTATGCTATAAAGAGAAGGTGTGTGGATGGCAAGCGAATTTTGCTGTTTGTTAACCAAACTACCCTGAGGCAATATAGAGTAGGAATTCAGAATTCGGCTTCTGGCAATAATGGTGGACTAGAAAATGTAAAAAGTTTTAGCCTACAAAACGTAATAATGCTGGATAAACATTGCATGTGTCCTTTTAAATGAAAAATTGAGCTCACAATATGTGGAAACAAAAACAAAAACAAAACAGGAGTCAAAACCAAGGTGGGAATTTTAAACCTGAGTGGCATGTTCAGGAGTCTATGTTGCAGCTTCTCTGCAAGTAGGTAACATAAAGATATGGGTTGTAAGGCTAAGGTTGTCGAATTAGGAGGTGATGACTTTGGTCTTCATAAGGTAGGGTTTTGCAAATGAAACCCCCGTATGTTGCCAATATATGGACCCCCAGAATGCTACACTTCCAAAAAGAATATACTGAAAGAAATCTGCCCACTCACACAAAGGGATAACAAAGAAGCCTGTCTGCCCTGGACTGGGCTCTGGGTGAAAACATAGAAAATTGTTATTGAGAATTTATAATTATGGGCCTATATCAAGGATGGATTTAGAGTTGAGTGTATACTATCCATGTGTTCTAATGACTACGAGTAAGAGAAATTAACATTAATACAAAGGATTAGAGAGCCTGGCAGAGGCAAATGCAAATAAGATCACAACCTAAAGTTAAAAATTATATAAGGAAATAATCCAACTGAAACAAAAGGTTCACCAAACTATAAGATTAGGTCCCTAAGAATTTCAGATAACACAGCTCTTGTTTAGAGACTGTAAAAAATGCATACGTTTAAAATGGTTAAAGAAAGAATGAAAAGCATAAGAACAAAGCACTATTTTTAAAAAGGGATCATATAGACTTAAAAGAAAGTTGTCCTAAAAATATATAGTATCAAAATGTAAAACTCAATGGAAAATAAAAGCCAAAGGGAAAGTTCAATAGCAAATGAGGCACAAATCAAGCAAGAATTCATGAACTTGAATGTGTATCTGAGGAAATTACCCAGAATACAGCACAGAGATATAAAGAGATGACAAATCTAAAAGAAATGTTAAGGGTCATGGAGGATAGAATGAAATGATATGATATGGATCTAATAAACATTCTAGAAAAAGAAAATAAAGAAAATGGGAAGAAATAATGATGATGGAGAATATTCTAAGACTGATTTAAAAATCTGAGAATCTGAGAAAATTTTCAGATTCAGGAAGCATGACCCGTCAGTAGGAAAAAGGAAAATTCATAGTTAGATTATCTAAGGCAGCTATGAAAATGCACCTCCCAATCTATTTATGTGCATAATTGAATGATAGCCCCAGCTCCTGACCTTCTGAATGTAGTACTGGATTCATGCTGAGTCCATACTTCTTATGGGCTACTTCCAGCCAATGACTGTACTAATACAGGCCATTCCTACAAGATGGAGGACCCCTATAATGGGTAACTTTGGTTCAAGGGGTCTCCATCAGCCTGGCCAAAACTTTCTTGGATCTGCATTGTAGTCTGAAACGCTTCCTACTTAATATTCCCTCTTATCTCCCTCTTCACAGGTCACACCCTGCATCATTCTGAAGGTTCTCCCTCCCTTCTGCTCCCTCTCCATTATCCTTCAAAGGATCCTCCAAAAAACTCTAGCACATCTTATTCCATCTTGGCAGCTGCTTCTTGGATGATATGAACTAACACAACACCATACATAAAGATATAATAGAACAACTAGATAGAACAGACAGATTAGCTACAATGAAGCTATAACATTGCATGTTGTTGTTAGTTAGAATAACAACAGATTACTTAATGGCACCATAAACCCCGTCTCTACTAAAAATACAAAAGTTAGCCAGGTGTGGTGGCGTGCGCCTGTAATCCCAGCTACTCAGGAGGCTGAGGCAGGAGAACTGCTTGAACCCGGGAGGCGGAGGCTGCAGTGAGCCGAGATCATGCCACTGCACTCCAGCCTGGGCGACAGAGCAAGACTCCGTCAAAAAAAAAAAAAAAAAAAAGTATGGAAAACTGTTGTTTGCTTACCTAGCAGCCATTAACCTCTTTTGCATTGCTAACAGAATTCTTACATTGTTCAGGTATGAAACATGTGCCCCACTCCAAACTCCATTACTGGTTTAAGCAAGTCATAATATTTCATTCTTCTTTGCCAGTGACTATATTAGTGGGTGAGCATGCCACCCAATTCTGGCTGAGAGGAAGTCTGAAAAAAGGTTTCTGGAAAAGATTATCTTGTCTGATAGCGAGAGAGAGATAGGCAAGGAGAACTTGGCTCTTCCTTTCAGCCTTTGGACATTATCATCGTGAGGACATGATGTTTGGAGCTGGCTGTTATTTAACAACTATAAAAGAAAAGCCAAAAGTGTCACAGAGAAGCTGACTCAGATTTGTGGTATATTGAGCTCCTCAATTAACCAACCCTAGTACTGCCTAGCTCTGAACTGCTTGTTATGGTAGAAAGTACAGGTGACTCTTGAACAACACGGGTTGGAACCCTGCAGGTCCACTTACATGCTGATTTTTAAAACACAGATAGAAAATACTCTATTCGTGGGATGCCAACTTTTGGTATGTGCTAGTTCTGTGGGGCCTATTGTGGGAATTGTGTATGCAAGACTTTTGATATATGAAGGGGTCCTGGAACCAATCTCCAGCATTTACTGAGCTATGACTGTGTATATCTTTATTGTTGAAGACATTATTGTTGGATATTATGTTACTTGTACCAGGAATAAATCTGTTAGTTCATGAAGTAATATTTTCAAAATGCTTAGAGAAAACAACTGTCAGTATTGCATTCCTTATCTAGAGAATTTCTTAGTCAAGACTGAGGGTAAAATGAAGACAACTTCCCACAAAGAAGGAGACTTTACCACTACAGACCCTTGCTGAAAGAATTATGAGAGGATGTACTTCAGGAAGCATAAAACTGAACCCAGAAGAAAGGCATGAGCTGCAAGAAAAAATGGTAATGTAATTGGTAAACATGTGGGTAAATCTAAATAAGCATTGAATGTGGAAAATATTATAATAAATAATTTTGGGGTGTTAAGAAGAAGTATAATCAGAATACTGGATGATAATTACATGTAAATGAAGGGATAATGATCAAAATTAAAACAATTTAATTTCCATCTGTTGTTTAGGAAAAGGGTAGAGATACTGATTTAATTTTAGACTTTAAGACAAGTAAGAATGAAAACAATGAAAGGTATCTACAAAAGTAATAAACCTTTTCGATGAATATCGATTGAAAAGCATACCAAAAATATTTATCTGTTTATGTGCAAAGTTTAAAGTTTTACAAAATTTATGAGTAAATATTAAATAACATTTTCAGTATGTCATAAATATTTCATAACAGGAAAATAAAGGCCAAAAGAAGTGGGAGATAGCAAAAAAGCATAATAAACTTGTCTGGACATGCTGGAAATTAGATGGGCTGGACACACAAATATTCCTTTTTTGTGAGTAGCCTTCCTGAATCACTTTCAGTGATAGTCTGCTAATTGAAAATGCAGAGCTCCTCTTCACAGAGGAGACAGACATAAAGAAGAGAGGGATCCAAGCAAGCAGAACTTTTAAATTTAGTTTTATTATTTTATTTTTTTTTATTCCAAGCAAGCAGAACTTTAACACTCATCCACTCTAGCTTCATCAACATCTTCATTTATTTTTGGTTTTTGTATCTTGGGTTTCCGCTTAAAATATTGTTTTAAGAAAGGGTTCTGCAAATTAATTCTAAGCAGTCCTCCTCCTTCTCATGTTTCCTCCCAGTATTCTTGATATATTAAACTCCTGAATCTAAAATAAAAGTTGGAATTATTTAAAAATAAGTAAAATAAAATTAAATAAAACTTTATACTAATACTAACTTTCTGCTTACTGCTCTTAACCTCTGAAGGTCACAATGCCACCTTCTGTTAGCTTGAGATCAGTGTTAGTGTTCCTTTTTTGAAAAAAACGCCACTTAGTAATCCTATGTCTGAATTCTGATTGTATTCAATGTAGTTATATAAACTTAACAGGAAGGAATGAGTCCCTTCTGACAAACTGTTGTTTCACTTATGGTCCTTATAGCCCTAAGTTTTGTCTTTGGAGTACTTTGTCAAGTATTCAAGGGTTCTACTGAAAAGTTAGTACTCAGCTTACCATTGGCCTTTTTGACTTTGAAGAATTGGTAAAGTCACCACTCATCATTTTCCCCAAATGTAAGAGTCTCTTCCATTATTCAGTCTAGTATAAATTCATTTTTCATTCTCTGAATTTTATTCAATTCCATTTTATGTATTTTGATGTGTAGTGACTGGAAGAGTTTAGGTGCAGTAGAATTGTGCAACAAGGAGGAAAGAAGTATTCTATTTAATTGCCAATACCTTTCCCGATGATAATTAACATTTAAAGTGTGGAATATCCTTCCTTGTATTGATAAATTTGCTCACACAAACATATATAATATTTTATTTGCCATTTCAAATAATTTAATATTGCAAAGGTCAGCAAACCTTTTCTGTGAAGGACTGGACAGTAAATACTTCAGGCTTTGCAGGTCATATAGTCTCTGTGGCTAGTATTCAACTCTACCAGTTTAGCACCAAAGCAGCCACAGACAATGTGTAAATGAATGAACACAGCTATTTTCCAATAAAACTTGATTTACAAAAACAGGCGATGGGCCAGATTTGGCCCACAGGCCATAGTTTGCCGACCCCTCTTGTACTGTCTTGGTTTTCATTATCCAGTGGATTCGTTTCAGGAAACAGAGTTCACTACCAGGATATTTAATTGTTCTCTTAAATTGCAAACTACTTTTGTTCCAGTAGGGACAGTTAAATGCCTAGGCAGATAAAACGGGGTCCCTGGAGAATCTGCAACTGGCCTGCGCACTGGGAGGACGAAGTGGAGCCCCGGGAAGTTTGCGTTGTTTGCAGGTGGGAGGAGCCTGGACTCTTCAGTTTCTATGTGGTGACCTGGGATTCAATCTGTGAGGCAGAGGGCTTGTTAGCAGGACTCCATCTCACTTTGCTGAGTTTTCTTCCTTTTTATCCTTTTCGCTCAGTAAAGTCCTGCTCCCCTCACCCTTCAATGTGTCCGCATGCCTAAACTTTCCTGGTCATGTGACAAGAATCTGGGTTTTAGCTGAACTAAGGAGCAAAGTTCTACAACACAATGAGTGGAATTTTAGTGCAAAAATTTGCTTTTGAGGACTGAAATAAAATAATGTTGCTTTGGTTTTTCAATATTCTAAAGGTATGTCAGCTTAATAGTCAAGGGAATGCATTTATATTTCTAGTATATTTTAAGCCATAAAAAGTAAAAGAAGGAATTTCATCTGTCAATGTGAGTAAATCATATGCAACTCAATCACCTCAAGGAAGATTATTTACAAATTTTACATTTTAATTCATAGATAGCACCTACTCTGCCTATAATTTTGTTGACAGCTGAATTTCTGCTATTTTATCTGCCTACAGAGAAGCCCTTGAAATTATAGAATCTGTATGGTTTACTGCTTTATTTGAACTTGATTTCTGAAGCATCTGTATAAAAATTTAAGTGAAAATTATATTTTTAATTAGCTGCCATTTATATTTAACCAAACAATTCATCTTTATTAAAAAATATGGATATCAGCAGGGTCATGGTATAATGTATGCTGATTACACACTATACAAGAGTGCTCCATTTCAGAGTGTGCCATTCACATTGGAGATACTAGGGATCGTAGAGGATAATGAAAATCAACAGACTTATTAAAAGGTTTCTGGAATATAGCTGTAGAGAGTCTTATTCTAACAACTAGTATTTTACAGTAAGTTTCTGATGGCAGTAAAGTGTCTTGAGGGAAGGCTGTCATTCAATAATTGTGGGCATAGGTTATAGCCTACCTCTTTGACAATACTGCAGAAAAGTTAGGAAATCATGAAAAGTTTATACTTCTCCTCTCCTCAAAGACGATTCATTTCTCATGCTTCTTTACAGAGGGGTAGTTCAGTAGGCATAGTGCACGATTTTCTTATCAGTCCCGATTGCAGTGCTTTTTACCATACATTTAATAGAATAAGCATTTAGATCATACAGGGATCCACCAGGAACTATGCAGTGCTTTCTTAGAAATCTTGCTTTTCTTTTAATGTCATGTTTTAAGTTCCCCTAGCACTTGTAAATGTATGCCACTGAGGGAATGGTTTTCAAATTGTATTTCATGAGCACGTCTTAGGGACTAGGATGGGGCCTGAAGCTTTGAGTATCTCACCTTTACTTTTACCCATTATATACTTTGAGGTCACATATAGGATCTTTGTGCAAATGGGAAAAGTTTTAAAACTGTTATATGCAGAGAGCAGTTTCAAATACACTTTTTCCCCTGGAAGTTGACTCTAACTGAAAGATGCCAACAACTATATTTGTGGCAGTAGCAATTCCCACTCTTTAAACACCTCATACATGGTAATTCCCACCATATAATCTCTAATTCTCACAAATATCCTGCAAGGGGTAGTTGATACTATTCTCATTTTACAGATGAAGAAAGCAAGGCTCAGAACATTTAAGTAACTTGCTTAAGGCCACCCAGTTAGTAAGTGGCAAATTGGGAACTAACCTTAAGTCTGTCTGACCTCAAATATTCACAATCCCATACTTTTATTTTAATGTAAGTTATTTATTAGCAGGAAAACACAAAAGAGGTTCTAGATATCCCCCATTTTAAGAGGATCATTCTTCCCAGTATAGATTAGGGATTAGGCTCATGGAAAATTAAACCACAAGGTCTAAATTACAATATACTTATTTAGTGCATAAAAACACATATGAGGCTAGACAGAAAAATGCCAATGAAATAAAATTGCATTTTCAAACTCCTTGCCCAAGCACTCATTTCTCAACTTATTATCTTATTCTGAAATATCTCCGGTTAAAATTACAACCCTTCAAGGACCAAAGCGTGCTTATACACTTCAAACAGTAAATTTCACTAAGAAAATATGGTTGTTAGCTTTTAAGAAATATAGTTCTGCTAGAGTAAGAGAAATTCATACCATTGGTGATTCACATCACATAAAACTTTATTTGTTGCCTCAATCTGATTTTGAATTCAAGATGGTGTTTGGTGATACTATTATTTCAGTTAGGCATCTCTCTTTGAGCAGAAATTGGGACTTTAGATGGCTTATATCAGTGATGGTTTGCAACTGTGATTTAAAACAACCAAATATACCTGCAAATGACTTTGTAGCCTCAGGAGAATGTAAAGTGAGGTCACCAGCAGGGACAAGCAGAGCCTTCAGTCACTGATGGAAAAATCATTATTTCACTACCTCTGTTAATTAGTTAGATGTCTGAAGTTGAAGAGAAGTGTACTAGATACACTCGCCAGGACTATAAGAAGGCATATAGGAATAGAATCCATTATTTTCTGAGCATCTCACAAGGGACAAGTACTATGCACAAGGGTACAGATATTAACACGACTTGGTCCCTAAATTCAGGGAACACTAGGTTCAGGGAACACTAGGCTTCATCTCTTGCCAACCCACTTTCCTTGCCATACCTTCACCTTTGCTGCTGCATTGGAAAGACCTTTCTTCTCTCTCTTTCATCTTTAGTTTGTGTGGTCACTTGTACTGTTATTCCCAGACAAGCTCAAGAGTTTCATGCTTAACGAAGATTTTTCTTGAACATTCCTTCCTTTGTGCCCCAACCGGACCATTCTATCATACCACTTGTTAAACATTATTGTACTGGTTGTTTACCTTTATGTTAACCTTACTGTCCCATATTACTTATTTCTAATAAATCCCTCAAAAGTAAGGGTTATTTTTTGTTTGTCTCATTAAATAACTAATATTTTATTCAACAAATATTACTTGAGCCTTTTTATGAACCAGCAGTACAGCTATCTAAGCACACCATACACTTAATACATGTTTGTTAAATGAAAGAATAAAATCCAACTTCCAAACTTACATCCTAATGATCCCACGCATTCTTAAACACAACTCTTCCACCAACCCCTCTAGCACTCGGATTCAGTTTGTGTTGAATTAACTCACGTTTACTGATATACATAAAAGTTGTCAAGTTGTCATTTGGGTGTATTCCCTCTCCTCAGATAGATTACAAACTCCTTGAGGGAAAGGGCCATAACAAATACTCTACTCTATTTTCCTATAGCTCTTGACAAAGGGCTCTGATCTATTAAACACTCAATTATTACCAGTCTAAGTAAGCAACCATTTTTTTTGGATGAGCATTATTATCATGATATAGAGTAATCACCATTCATCTAGGCTATCAACCTATTGCTCAAGTCAACAAACTCTAGCCCCTGAATTCTCAGTCATCAAATCTGGTCTCCAAAATGTATCCCTGTCTTATCCCTGATGCAAGTGGCTCCTTAAGCATTGCCTTTAGGACCTGACTATCTCTCACTTGCACTATGAAAACAGCCTCTTATCTGCTCTTCTGCTTTTAGTATCTCCTCCTACAATCCATCATTGACACTGCAACCAGGGTGGGCTTTCTAAAAACTAAATCTGACTATTTATGGCAGAGACCACCAAGTTGTTCACTACATTCCTCTCCTCTTCTTCCAAGGAAGAAGTTAGACCTCATTTCCCAGGCTTTCTTGCAGATAACTGTATACATATGACTGAGTTTAGAAAATAGAAGTGTTGAGTACCATTTCCAGGTCTGGTCAATAAAATCTTCCACTCGTGATCTTTGCTCTCCTCCTTTCCTCTAGCTTGATGTAGACAAACATGGCAACTTTTCAAGCCATGTGTTAAAGACAGTGGCGCTACAAGGATGGAAAGAGCCTGTGCCCTAAGTCAAGCCCAGGAGAACAGCCTACTAATCAGGAATTCTCCAGTTGCATTTTAGGTGAATGAGAAACCAACTACTATTTTTGAGCCATTGTACAATTTTAGGTTAGTTTGTAACAGAAGCTAGCATTGTCTTATACACCATACACTGTGCTATTTCTCTGGGCAAAATCCTTAATTCATTGGCTATCATATTGTAGGCAAATTTCTTGGAACGACACCTATAAGGCCCTTATAAATCCAAATGTGACTCACTCTATAGTCTCATTCTACTTTTAATCCTTGACTCTTACCCACCCCCCCCATGACCATATATACCATACCCTATGCTTCAACCAAAATGACTTACTTGGTATTACCAGAAAAATAAATACTTTCATGCCTACATATACACTGTTCTTTCATCTTGGAATACATCCCCTTCCTTCAGTCTCATACCTGAAATTTCTTTTTATCATTCATGGACCAATTCACCTCATCATCTCTCATACATCTCTGATTCTCTTTGTCAGAATCAATTGTCCTCCCATTGCCACTCCCATAACACATTTAAAAAAATCTATGTCATAGCATTAACTACATTTTAAAAGCTAGATTGTCATCACCTTGAAGACCGATATTGCATCCTATTCATCCTTATAACCTCCGAGACTCTTATACACAGCAGATACTAAAAAATGTAGGTCAAACGGATATTACTCATTTATTTAACAGTTTAAACTTTTGAAGTATTTTTCATATACATTATTTCATTTTTAGTTTCACAATGATTGTATGGATTTAATTGACTTGACTTAAATAAGGAAAAACAGTTAATTGTAGAGTGCAGTCTGACAATATTCTGACATTGGGCATGGTTATCGTTTAGCCACCTGAAGGAGAAGGAAAAGAAAATTAGTTGGGTAAAGCTACCTAACCATAAAAGTTCGTTCATAAAAATGATAATGCAAATTTCTCTATGATATGAGTGTACTCAGTCTGCAAGTTTGTGTATGTGTGTGAAAGTTGTACTAGTAGTAGCAAATTTATGTTAGATAATTTAAGATTTAAGATGATTTGGAAAGATACCTATGATATATTGTGAGTGTGAGAAAAGCATATTGCAGAAAGATGATATATAGTAAAGTTTGACTTGTGTAAGAAATATCAGGAAGAATACTCATCTCTCAGAGTAGAATAGTGGGAGAAATAGAACTTTTAAGTGTACATTACATAATTCTGTACTATTTATTTCATGATCTAGTTATTATATAAAAATTGCTTAGAACAATCTAGCATATATTAAGTGTTATACACATACTTGTTATTTTTATGATAAGCATGTGTTATAATAATTTTTAAAAAGAACTTACTATAAAGAGCAGGAAGTAATGTTGAATAAGTGGTGAGAAGGGTATAGTTTAGTACTAGCTTCTATCATAATCTATCTTTCTGCAGGTGATAATCACTAGACAAAATTCAATAAAAAAATCGATGACCTTTAGGAACTGGAGAGTGAACAAAAGAAGCAGATTATGGTGGGGAATCAACACTTGGAAGAAGGGAAGGCATGGGTTAATTTCCAGTTTTTATTTATTTATTTTTTATTTTTTTAAACCAGAAGGTAGGAAACAATGAGGCAGCACAGGGTGGCAGAAATCTTGACAGAAAACTCTCAGTATCTCTCACATAAAAAAATAGGGAACAGAGTTTAGGCAACCACAACCACTGGAAAGTCAAGGGGGCATCCCCCAAAAAAGATAAGAGAGAGAATGCACCCCATATTCTGTATATAAACTCTGCCCAAATCTCTCCCTGACCTGGAATCATGCATGTGTGAGGCTGACTGCAACTGAGAATGAAGAAACTCAACTGAGATTTGAGCTGCAGCTCAAGAAACAGAATTTGTCATTGGAGTCCAAAAAATTTAATTGCCTTCTACACGAAGAGAAAAAAATTAAAACTATTTAGAATAATAATAGAACAGAATCTACAGTCTCCACAAAATAACAATCACAATGTCCAAAATACACTCCAAAATCATTTAAAATATGAAAAACAGAAAAATGTGACTCATTCTCAAGAGAAAAGACAACCTACAGAGAATAACCCCAAGAAAACCAGATATTGGAATTAGCAGACCAGGGTTTTAAAGTAGATACTATAACTGTGCTCAGGATATGAAGGAAAATAGGCTCACAGTAAACAGAAAGAAAGGAAATCTCATCAGAGAAATAGAAAACAAAAAAGAGAATGGAAATTCTAAGGTGAAAAATCACAGTATTTGAAATAAAAAGTGAGGAAAGACAAGTCATTCATGATCATGCCTAAGTCTCATTAGTCTCTTCATATACAGCAGCCAATTTTTAGATATTTGCTTAGCTCACCTTCCCTTTCTCTGAAAACTGCCCACTACCCACAGAGATAAGGCTCCTGTGGCAGTTATATGATTCTTCCTCTAATATTCTGAGAGTCAAATACTCTGGCAGCTGGCCCCTGATCCAAGCTTTACTAATAAGATGATCTCTCCTGGGATTTTAAAGTTGGGACAGAATATTAGTTAGTCAGGTTTTAAAATTTGAGATATTATGTCCATTCATGATCAGAAGTATGGCCCTTTCTGGTCACATACAGAGGGAAGGAGAGTTCACGTGCAGAGAGAATAAAACAAACACACAAGAGGAATACATGAAAAAATTGAGGGTGTGGGAGTTACTGATTTCTTTCCAATTCCTAGTCCAGTCCCTCAATTAGGCCTTATAGTGATTTCTGTCCTTGGGTTCTGAGATACTCCTATATTCTAATAATCAACTGAATTTCTCACTTTTTTGTTTACATTTCTGTTATATACCATCAAAAGAATCTCAATTACATGGCAATGTATATTTCTATTCTTTGGCTAGTCACCTACTGAGGAAGCATTGGATACAGCAATGGTTTGAGACTATTGTAGGCAATATGGACATGAAAGTCCTCCCAAATTTAAAAGTAAAGACCATTAATTGAGAATAAAATTAGGAATAAAATGTAATGAATGAGATTAGTTGTAGAAGGAGCCCATTCTAAGTAATAATCTGTAACTGAGTGGTCAAGTATTTTAGGAAGAGCCAGATGTGATTAAGCTGATATGGTAATAGTTACAGTAGTGGGAAGAAAGAATGTGCTATTAGAAATATGGGACATAGAAAAGGAGAATCATAGAAAGAATTTATCATTGTTATCCTTACCCATGCTGTCTAGTTAAACGGGTCACCTTATTCAGGAATCTAAGTATCTGATGCTGGGCCAGGCATATCCCATAATGGGCTACTCAGAGTTTGGTCTTCCAACTAACTTCTTTTTTCTCTCATATCCATCCTTGTAAAGGAACCTTCTGGTTATCATTTGGTTTCCCATGTAGCTTCCCAACAGGAAACAATACTTTGACCAAATACTTTGACCACTGACAAGAATATTTTGACTTGCTTTGAAGTTATATTTTATATTGTAAATGAATCAGTTGACTGACTGGTTTTATATATCAGTCTCAATTTGGTTAAGGTAAGGCAGACCTTAGAGGTCAAATCACTTTAGATGCTGTAACAAGTGCTAAACAGAATGGACTTGAAGTAACAGATAATGGAAAGGATAATACTTCCTCATGAGACCGGATTTGTCAGCCAGTCTCCTGGACAATGATTCTATCTTGTCATGCTGTGTAATAAATATTCAAAATGGTGACATTTCAAATTATTCACAAATATTGTACTTTGCTCAATAGTGTTTACTCTAATTTTGAATAATCCATGAATATTTGGAGCACCTTATAGTAGCTTCATATGGTGAATACATTTGCCTCAATTAGCGTTTATATAGGGCTTATGTATTTACTATTAGTATAACAGGTCAATGTTGCTCCTGAATATAACAATAATCTACATATATACAATTTTTTGGAGAATTTCTAAGTAAAGCTAGAAAATATACATCGTAAGAATGTTAACTATAAAGCATAATATATATTCACTATGATATTATCTTATTTGGAAGCAGGAAGATAATACTGCACTATATTCTCTATCTTAACCATGCTTTTTCAAATTGGGAAGCAGTTGATATTTGTACAGGAAGACACGAATAAATAGGTATTTGCTTCTGCCATTCAGTTTTCAGATATATCTCTTGCATATCCATCTTATGTGATCTGGCAAATGTATTATTATATAAATAACTGGTGCTCTGTTAAATTATATTTCGACTACATGATTTAAAATAAACTTGTAGTAAATCGTTTCACAAAACAAAGAGTCTCCCTTTTATATAGACTACTCTGTCTAACACCTACTCACACGAATTTAGGTTTCTGGCATGCAGGAGGACTGCGTGGTCAACTTCAAAGGATTTAGTGGTCCATCAGTCAACATTTAAATTATTTTTTCAAACACTGATGAAATTCTTAAGTGAACACTATCCACAAATTGAACATTTCTGGAAATAAACTGTATCCAAGTGAAAGAGCTTAATAGAACCATATATATGCAATTGTCACAAAGCAGGTTTGAAAAACCAATGGAGTCTTGCTGTTCCCATGCCTGAGTTTTAATATGGAAAACAATATTATTATGGTTCAACAATTTGTTAGTTTTTTACTTGAGCAACTGTTTATATGGACAAAGCCAGTAATTTCTGAATGCTTACCCTTCCCCTTCCTATCCATGATAAGGCAAAAAGCAAGCCAGAAAGACAAAGCAAAGGAATGAACATGACCTAACAACTCAGTAAAAATATGTACTCATTCTTTAATATGTAATAATAAAAATATGTACTATTCTTTAAAAAATACTGTAACTCAATATAAATATATGACATCAAAATCTCAATTCAAAAGAGGTTAACAGTTCTGTACTCACGGGAGTTCTATACTTTCAGTATTCATGGAAACATTAGTAATTTCATTCAATACCCTGTTTTATCATTTAAATAAAAAATATTATTGCCCACTCAACACAACTCTCAAAGTATTATGCAACATTTCATTACAGTGCTAATTTTTAACCCTTTTATGTACAAAAGCAGAGGCATATTAACTGGAACTGATTTGAGGTCATCAGCTATAGTATTGCTCAGTCATTGAAGTTAATATTCTGTGAAAATATCTGGAAAGTGTATTATTAATAACAATGTATCTCCAGACACATTTTGTGTATACTTTCACCATATGGAATTAACTCACTTAAATGATTTTACAAACTTTGGGAAAGTTTACCCTCTTGTAAATCTTGCCTGGATGTTACTGGCTATACACGGAATTTGAAATAAGTTTGATTTGGGCCCCTTTCCTTTTTCTTTAATCCTTTGATTTCAGGCCCTGCCTTTAGCAATACTCTTGATGTAGGTGATATCCATTGCTTATGGTATCAGAATCCACCTCCATCAAAAAGATGTTGGAGAGTCACAAATTCTCAACAGGTTATCTCTTGTCCCTAGAGAGCATATTCAGATAACAGCATTGAAATTTGCCTGTTTGGGGAGAAAGGTATTCTGACAATGGTGTAAGCTTTTCTATTATTTTCTAAGATTAGATTAAAATATAAGCTCTTAATATTATCTTTACAAATTTCCAATAAAAATATTTTAACTCCTCCAGTTCCCTAAAGGTGTGCTAAATTATTTACAATGCTTAAGAATGCTAGGGAACAATGAAATGAGATAGATTCTATAATATAGTATACGTGCTTCAGCACTGTATTAGTCTGTTTTCACACTGCTAATAAAGACATACCTGAGACTGGGCAATTTACAAAAGAAAGCGGCTTATTGGACTTACAGTTCCACATGGCTGGGGAGGCCTCAAAATCATGGTGGAAGGCAAGGAGGAGCAAGTCACATCTTATGTGGATGGCAGCAGGCAAAAAGGGAGCTTGTGCAGGGCAACTCCCGTTTTAAAAACCATTAGATCTCATGAGACCCATTCACTATCATGACAGCAGCCCGGAAAAGACCTGCCCCTATAATTCAATAATCTCCCCCCAGGTCCTTCCCACAACACGTGGGAATTATGGGAGCTATATGATGAGATTTGGATAGAACACAGAGCCAAACCATATCAAGCACTAACATAAACTAGCAGGAAAGACCCGTCCCCATAATTCAATCATCTCCCACTGGTCCCCTCCTGTAACACACGGAAATTATGGGAGCTACAAGATGAGATTTGGGTGGGGACACAGAGCCAAACCATACCATTCTGTACCTGGCCCCTCCCAAATCTCACATTTTCACATTTCAAAACCAATCATGCCTTCCCAACAGTCCCCTAAAGTCTCAACGCATTTCGACATTAACTCAAAAGTCCACAGTCCAAAGTCTCATCTAAGATGAGGCAAGTCCCTTCCTCCTATGAGCCTGTAAAATCAAAATCCAGTTAGTTAATTTGTAGATACAATGGGGATACAGGCATTGGGTAAATACAGCTATTCCAAATGGGAGAAACTGGCCAAAACAAAGGGGCTACAGGCCCCATGCAAGTTTGAAATCCAGCAAAGCAGTCAAATCTTAATGCTCCAAAATGATCTCCTTTGACTCCATGTCTCATGTCCAAGTCACACTGATGTAAGAGGTGGGCTTCCATAGTCTTGGGCAGCTCCGCCTCTGTGGCTCTACAGGGTATAGCCCCCCTCATGGCTGCTTTCATGGGCTTGTGTTGCATGTCTGTGGCTTTTCCAGGTGCATGATACAAGCTGTCAGTGGATCTACAATTCTGGGGTCTGGAGGACAGTGGCCCTTTCCTTACAGCTCCACTTGGTGGTGCCCCAGCAGGGACTCTGGGTTGGGGCTTTGTCCCACATTTCCCTTCCACACTGCCCTAGCAGAGGTGCTCCATGAGGGCCCCTCCCCTATAGCAAGCTTCTACCTGGATATCCAGGCATTTCCATACATCTTCTGAAATCTAGGTGGAGGTTCCCAAACCTCAATTCTTGACTTCTCTGCACTTGCAGGGTCAATACCATGTGTAAGCTGCCAAGACTTGGGGATTGCACCTTCTGAATCCACAGCCCGAGTTGTACCTTGGCCCCTTTTAGTCATGGCTGCAGTGGCTGGCATGCAGGGCACCAAGTTCCTAGGCTGCACACAGCAGGGGGGTCCTGGACCTGGCCCAGGAAACCATATTTTCCTCCTAGACCTCCCAGCCTGTGATGGGAGGGGCTGCTGTGAAGACCTCTGACATGCCCTGGAGACATTTTCTCCATTGTCTTGGGGATTAACATTTGTCTCCTCATTACTTAGGCAAATTTCTGCAGCCAGCTTGAATTTCTCCTCAGAAAATGGGATTTTCTTTTCTATTGCATTGTCAGGCTGCAAATTTTCTGAACTTTCATGCTGTTTCCTTTTAAAAACTGAATGCCTTTAACAGCACCAAGTCACTCTTGCTGCTTAGAAATTTCATCCACCAGATACCCTAAGTCATCTCTCTCAAGTTCAAAGTTCCACAGATCTCTAGGGCAGGGGCAAAATGCTGCCAGTCTCTTTGCTAAAACATAACGAGAGTCATCTTAGATCCAGTTCCCACCAAATTCCTCATCTCCATCTGAGACCACCTCAGCCTGGATTTCATTGTCCATATCATTATTAGCATTTTGGTGAAAGCCAGTCAACAAGTCTCTAGGGAGTTCCAAACTTTCCCACATTTTCCTTTCTTCTTTGGATCCCTCCAAACTGTTCCAACCTCTGCCTGTTACTCAGTTCCAAAGTCGCTTCCACATTTTTAGGTATTTTTTTCAGTAGCGCCTCATTCTACTGGTACCAATTTACTGTATTAGTCCATTTTCATGCTGCTGATAAAGTCGTACCCAAGACTGGGCAATTTACAAAACAAAGTGGTTTATTGGACTTACAGTTCCACATGGCTGAGAAGGCCTTATAATCATAGCAGAAGGCAAGGAGGAGCAAGTCACATCTTACATGGATGGCAGTAGGCAAAAAGAGAGCTTGTGCAGGGCAACTCCCCTTTTTAAAACCATCAGGTCTCATGAGACCCATTCACTATCATGAGAACAGCACAGGAAAGACCTGCCCCCATAATTCAGTCATCTCCCACCAGGTTCCTCCCACAACACATGGGAATTATGGGAGCTATAAGATGAGATTTGGGTGGGGACACAGAGTCAAACCATATTAAGCACTAACAAATAAACTAGCAATTCAAAGGTAGCACAAATGTAGCTCAAATTAGGCTAAGGCTTTCATTTGGAATGTATGTGGTTGTACTTTGTCATATCTTACCACATTCTCCTACTTTTTCTAACATTTGATGACATTTGTATGGTGCTTTATACTTTACAAAATGGTTCCACCTGACTGTTTCTGGGTACGAAGTCACTCAGAGAAAGTCAGAGGCTACAAAAGCTACTCCATAAACTATTTCCAAATACACTCTCATTTTCTCCAAGAGCCATGAGGAGTACTACTTCTCCAATAACTTTTTATTGAGAACATATCTGAAAAAAGTAAAGTTAATGGAAAAGAGGAACATCAAAGACTATTAATTTTTTTAGCTGCTCCAAATTAAATCCAAGTTAACTTGGATGAGTAAAGACAAGTTTATTTTTCTCTATTATTCAGCAAAGAAGAGAAATTTGTAAGCAAAAATATGGGAGTAGCACTTAATTTTGGCTGAAATTGTTTTATAATTTTACCATTTAGCCATGTATTATTTATATAATACTGATTTATAGAATACTTATTTATATGTACAATATTGACAGCCAAAGACCAAAAGTAGGTAATGCCCACAATAGAAATAAACAAAATAGTAAATGAATGGGTTAGCATTTTACTTAGGCTTCTACTGTGAAGAATACTAACTTGTTAATGTGCAAGGTGACACATTAAAGTGCTAAATTAGCCTGAGCCCTTGTTGTAAAATTTAGGCAAGCAGAAAAGTTCAAATACCTTATCACATATTAATTGCCAATAATTACTTGCATCAAGGTAACTTGTGTTATTTAAAATAAATTAACAGATACAGAAAGAATCCTAGTTAATAAATTTACCAATTATCTGCCTTGGTATAAATATGAATTTATGTTCGGTTTTTAGTCCTATTCACATATGACTATGCATTCTATTTATAACGATTTCTGAAAAAGCAGAGGTTGGCTACATGACCTGTCCTATTTTTTGTGACCATCATTTCTTTATCTCTTCTCTCAATGCTTTCTCATAGAATGAAAGCATCAAAGCAAATGATAACAGTCTACATATATACAAAATATATCACTAGGAAATAATTTCTTTTGAAAAAAGTTACCCCATGAGGTGCCCAAACAATGCCATACATAAAAGAGAAACAATTCAAGCCAGCCACTGTATAATGAGATTTAATTGTCTCCCATTCTTTTAATATGCATGGACAAAAAAAGCTTCTTTTCCATTACCTCATCTTAAGTAGTTTTTTAAATCAAACACATACTCACACTCATGCTGTCACTGATAATGGATCTCATGTCAAAGAAAAAGAGCAGAAAGGACCTGATAATAAGTGCAATTATCAAACATCAAAAATGTAGATCAAAGTGGATTTCCTGACTCTTCTACATGCAGTCACTTCACAGAATTTCACTATTCATATTATGTGACCCTGACAGGATATATTAATTTTCTCCATTATGGGAGCAATGGGATAGGCATACTTCAGTAAGAAGCTGGCAATAAGTAGAGTTATTATTTCACTGTCTCATTTAATGGCTTGTGTGTGCATAATTGCGTGTGTGTGTGTGTGTGCATGTGTGTAAAATATACTCCCCAGACACACCACACTGTGTCTCCAGAGGTGATAGAAAGCCTTCAGGGAGATGTTAACCTTCCTATGAAGGATGGATCCAGGGAAGGATTTTATTTCTTTCAGATAGTACAATATTTCCTCTCTCTGGGAAATACCCGACCTATCTTTGGGAGGACTGAATTATCTCAGAGGGAAATTGGGAGTACTTCTAGAAGCTTGCCATTCTGAATCATTTCAATAACTCAAGTAATCAGATTTCCACTTCTACCCCCAATCCCATACTCCTTCCTTTCCCCAGAACTTTCCTTGATACATGTTTTATTTGAAAAATAAATTCATTTTCTTTTCCTACCAAATGCTGAATAAAAATCATGTGCTAGGTGTTCTGTAGTGAAATTTCCAGAGTCTATACAGCCTACATAGATTTCCAGTAGGCATAGGTCGTTTTGTTTTTAGATTGCGCCTATCAGTTGGTCAGTGCCTTAAACATGCCAATGTCACAGGAATGATCATTTCTGAACTCACATTCATCTGAAGTATTCTTGAAGATTATAAGAAGAGAGAGAATTTTCTAGTTCTTTTCACAAACATCTACCTATAATTCCAAGGGACAGACTTTGACAGTAATAAACTCTTTAGAGTTGTGTTATGACATTTCTCACCCAGAAAAAAAGCTAACATTGTTACGTATCTTTTATGAAAATTTGAAGCATATTTGTTAGAAGGGAAATAGACCATTTGCAAAAGGCAAAGGGCAAGCCCATAAGGCACAATGACAGATGAAACCTAGCCATGAGAATAAAAGTATCCCTAGGATGAAAAAAAAACATTTTAATAAAGCAAAACACTTTCAAATTAGTAAATTAAAAATCAGTTGATTATAGCAAAGTTTCAAGGAGTTTTAAGTATTTCAAAGTTAAAAAGTAACTAGACAATATCATTATTTTTAACTTAATAATTTTGCTTTGTTTTACACATTTCAGTCAATTAAACTTCTCTGTATACTTGGGCAGTTCTTGAATGTTAGTTTGAAAATAGACTAATTTCTAAACATGGGCCCTAACATATGGCTAAGTTAAATTAAAACCATATCATTAAAGAAACAAATATTACAATATATAGATTAGTCAATTAACATACTTTTTTTCTATGGAGTAAAATGACTCTGAACCTGGAACAGCAGCTGGAGTTGTTCACCACAATAGTATTAGATGCAAGTTTCTGGAATTAAATGTGCCAGGCAGGAAAATAATTTTATAGTCTTTTCCTCATGGGAGGAAGTCTGGATAAAGAGTGTGAGACGTCAGACCCCATCAATAAATTATGATCAATATAATAGGGTTGAAGAATTGGGTAGTGGTTTCTATGATGATCAGTAAATACTACTCTGGTAATTATTTTTAAGGGGCAAAGGGCTAAGAAATATGAGAAAATAAAAATGAAATAGAACAAAATCACAGAATATGTAGACTGGAAGCAGATATCTTAATATTATACAACCATCATCATAATTATTCTCCAGGCCATAAAACATGTAGAACTTACAGGACAAAAAATAATGAAAACTAAGATTTCTCTGGTAGTCTTGGTAAAAGACCTGCTTATTAGAAAGACAAAAAAGACATTTACAGTCACATGTTATATTATACTGAAACTGAAATATATAGTGTAATGGTTAAGACCATGGGTTCTGGAAACTGACTGCCAAGATTCAAATCTTAGCACACCACTAAATGCCTTGGTGAATTTAGAAATTACGGAACTTCTCTGTGTCTGTTTCTTCATCTGCAAAAGTGGTCAAACGCATATTTCACAGCTTTCTGCAGAGAACTACATGAGTTAGTTATGTAATGTACTTAGATCAGTGCTTGGCATATAGTAAGTGCTTACTAAATTTTTCATTTTTATTAATAAAAAGGAACTCAAAAATTTACAGAAAAATATCTAGTAGCAGACCCGGCTCTCTCCAAAGTTGTGAAATGACTCAGTTTCTTTTACAGCACTATTTCCTTCTCTTTTTAAAAACCTCTTTCCCTTTCTATCTTCCTCCTCTTCTCCCAAGTGGCCCCTTGCCCTCTGGACTGTGAAATCCCACCCAAATCTGCCTTCTTAATAGAACTGCATAATCCAGACCTTTTAAATAAAAACCTTCTGTATCCCAACAGAACTCATTCACCCTCTGGCACATTGTCTCGAGTCAGTCTCAGGAAACAATGTCTAATATGTGGAACCACCATTGAGATAGTGCTGATATTTTGAGTAGAGCCATCAATGCCTGAATCCAAAGGAATAAGCATTCGGGAACTAAAAAGAACTGTAATGACTCTAAATGTCGCTGTTTGCTGACTCCTCCCAGTCAGTAGCAGGCTAACTATGTGCTCCTCAAGCCTAGGTTTGTGTATCCAGCCAAAATTCAGTAATATTTTGGCTATCTCATAGACAAGTATTTAACATACCTAAAACATAATTCTTGATTCCCCTATTTTCACTATGCCCTTTTGCTCATCTAGCCTAAGTGACACCACAAGGTACTCAGTTGCTCAAACAAGATAATAGAATCATACCGATTTCTCCTTGTGCCTTAACTTCCACATGCAATACGTCACCACATTCTATTGGTTTCCTTCAGAAATATATCTTCTCTCTCTCCACCTCTCTCTGTTTCCACCGTCATCTCTCACCCGAATAAGTACAATAGTCAGCTTCCTGGTTTCCCCACTTCCAATCCCCCCGCCAACCTATTTACTGTACAATAATCAGCCCTAGAATAATCTTTAAAAAAACAAAACTGAACATCCCACCCCTTGCTTAAACTCCTTCAGTGGCTTCCTATTGTACTTAGGAAAGCATTTAAGCTCATTGTAATGGCCTCCAAGACCTTCTGTGACCTGGTTGCTGTTTAGCTTAGAGTTTCTTCTGTTGAGCTATTCTCCCCTCAGTCTATCACATTTTTGACACACGGGTCTGGTTACATTTCTTAGATGGGGTCATCTTCTTCCACCACAGGCCCTTTGCATATGCCGGAAAGAGGTCTTCCTGCCCTCACCATCGTTTGAATGATTGATTTTCTCTTCTCATACTTCAGGTCCCACCTCAATTGTCACCTCCTAAGGAAGGATTTTTTTCAGCTTTCCCTACTGTTAACGTAGTTTCCACAATCACCTCCCTTATTCTCTGAAATGAATGGTATTACCATATCTATATATTTCTGTTTTGACTTTTTGCTTCTTTCTCCCACTGGGATATAGGGCAGCATTGTTCAATGTTATATCTCTAGCATCTGGCACAGTGCCTAGCATGTTGTTAAGTGCTCAAATATATACTGAATACATAAATAAGTAGTAGTTTCAATACTTGAAGCCTAGTAGTTTCAATACTTCAAGCCTAGCATGTTGTAGGTGCTCAAATATATTCTGAATACATAAATAAGTAGTAGTTTCAATACTTGTTGAATGCATGACTGGGAGGGGATGTCCTTTATCTCCTCAAATGAAAAGATGTAGATAGCTTATAATTCCTGCATAATTGCTGCAATGTATAAGACTAACCCATTATCTAAAAATAGTTACCTCAATACAACGTCCACGTGGCATTTTGATCATACAAAAGCTAACTATCTTGCAAAGAGAGCTAATATTTTAGTGGTAAATATGATGGTAAGTGTAATATAGCCCGTTTTTCTTTGTCATACTATGTTCCAGTTAGTGCCTACTATACTTGTAAAGTGTCTTTGCTTTCTGTTGAAGTAGTAGGTTCAGTCATCTCTTTTAATTCAGAAAAAAACCACCCTAAGAGATGAAATGTCACTTTAACCTAAGGTGGCAGTTTCTTTTTTTTTTTTTTTAATTTAGGCGGTAGTTTCTGCGTATTCAGTATGTAACGTGATAATAACATTTTTCACAGGCCAAAATGTGGAACAAAAGTGGGTTTAAAATGAAAGGCATGAGACAGCTCTGGACTCCAGCTTATTTTAAGGATCTGCTTCTGAAAATGGCCTGAAAAAGCAACAGAAAGAAATCAGAATTGTAACTTGATTATAGGCACTTTCCTTTTAAAGATTAGTAAGGGTTACTTGGTTCTATTTTATTCTAATAATACTCTAATGATGTCAATTAAAAATCACTCTCATCTACTCTCAAGGGCTGAGATAGTCTCTCAATCAAACTGACTTTATTAGCTTTCATTTTGATCCATGCCATGACATTCAAAGAGGATTTTCTTTTTACAAGAAATAATATTAAGAAAATTCAAAAAAAGAGCCAGCAAAATACTTTCATTTCCAGATTTACTCTAAATCTAACGAAAATATGACAATCTTATTTGTGTTACCTTTGCAGTACCATAATTGTTCTCTGTGAGAAGGAAGTTATTTCTTACGAGGAATTCATATCCCTAACTCCTTTAAGTGCTTTTGGTATCAGATTAAATATTAATTTGAAGTACATCTGTGCTTATTCAGTTCAGCAGGTCCTGCTTGGAACACATTTTCATTTTGCAGCCATGGCCATATGCACTACATTGCTTTTCCACCAGGGATCACTATTTTGGAACAGATAACAGACCCTTATGACCTTTGCATTATATTTTATGTACTTTTCTATCCAAGTCAATTTATAAAATCGGGACTTCTCGACTTAAAAACGCAGGAAAATCTTGCTGTTTTCTTCTTTCTAAATCAAGTACCTTGAGTACGACTATCTTGGGACTGGCATCAAACATCAGATTTTAAAAATATTGTTCTCTGCTGGGAAGAGCTCATTATTATACTAAATATAGAAGATACGGTATATCAGGCAGAATAATATTTTTATATAAAATATCAACCTATCTTTTCTGGAATGCCAGATACAGTCTTAGTTACTTAAGCCTCAACTATAAGATTTACACTTAAGGAATTTGACATTTATTGTTATAATTAGCCTCTTTATGAAAAAAAGAGACATTTTCCTAGATTGTGAATGATAATTATATATAACTGAATTTTACCTTGGTGTTTAAAGCAACCATTTGATTACAATGAGTATTTCTAGATTTCTACTAGCTTCTCTTTCATGAGAATGTCATGGTTAGGAATAAGGAACATCAGTCTATTTTGAATCAATTTATCTAGGAGTTGAAAGAGATATAGTCATTTCTCTTTCCCTAGCCACTTCACCATGAGCTCACGTCCACGCTTATTCCAACTCTGAAATGGATTAGATTTGTATTTGTTCCGTGTCCAAAAGTAGACTTTAAACTCCTGGCATTTTTGGGTTGTAGCTTACTCAATTTTGTAGCCCATGAAGTGCCCTGTATATAGTAATGAGTCAAATGTCTGTTGAACTGAAGTTCGTGCTGATGTGACTGAACTGGATGGGTCTGGCTTTCTCTCTTCAATCAGGCAAGTAGATAAACAAGGGCAACCTGCAGTTGATTATTCTTTGAGGGGTTTTCCATAGCACATAGTTCCTTGGGGCTGCCCACGATGGATTTTAGGATACCTTCTTCCACTGGCTTTTTAGTCACTAGGTATTCCTAGAGACTTGTCCATCCAGATATAAAATTACCATGATGAGGCTGAAGGATTAAAATACTGGAATTCAAGAACTTCCTTTCAAAGGCCCCTATTAACTTGGTTGCATTTTTCAGAGACAGTGGCATGACTTATTTTTCCCTGGAAACATAATTAAAGTGTTAACATTATAACAGAGTTAGCTAGGTAATAAGAGTCTTTGATGAAGGTTGGGCTTATTAGTTGTTCTTAATAAAGGGATTTGGTTACTTGATAAAGTTAGCCATAAAGGTTTTTTTTTTTTTTTTAAATTTTACTTTAACTTCTGGGATACAAATACAGAATGTGCAGGTTTGTTACATAGGTATATGTGTGCCTTGGTGGTTTTCTGCACCTATCAACCTGTCACTTAGGTTTTAAAGCCATGCATGCATTAGATATTGTCCTAATGCTCTCCCTCCCTTTGTCCCCACCCTCCAACTGGCCCAGGTGTGTGTTGTTTCCCTCCCTGTGTCCATGTGGTCTCATTGTTCAACCCCCACTTATGAGTGAGAACATGCAGTGTTTGGTTTTCTGTTCCTGTGTTAGTTTGCTGAGGATGATGGCTTCCAGTTTCATCCATGTCCCTGCAAAGGACATGATCTCATTCCTTTTTACAGCTGCATAGTATTCCACATATGTGCCACATTTTCTTTATCCAGTCTATCATCAATGCGCATTTGGCTCGGTTCCAAGTCTTTGCTATTGTGAACAGTGCTGCAAGAAACATACATGTGCATGTGTCTTTATAGTAGAATGATTTATAATCCTTTTAGTATATAACCCATAATGGGATTGCTGGGTCAAATGGTATTTCTGGTACTAGATCCTTGAGGAATTGCCACCCTGTATTCCACAATGGTTGAACTAATTAACACTCCCACCAACAGTGTACAAGCATTCCTATTTCTCCATATCCTCTCCAGCATCTGTTGTTTCCTGACTTTTTAATGATCACCATTCTACTGGTGTGAGATGGTATCTCTTTGTGGTTTTGATTTGCATTTCTCTAATGACCAGTGATGATGAGCTTTTTTTCATATGTTTGTTGGCTGCATAAATGTCTTCTTTTGAGAAGTGTCTGTTCATATCCTTCACCCACTTTTTGATGGGGTTGTTTTTTTTCTTATAAATTTCTTTATGTTCCTTGTAGATTCTGGATATTAACCCTTTGTCAGATGGGTAGATTGCAAAAATATTCTCCTATTCTGTAGGTTGCCTGTTCACTCTAATGATAGTTTCTTTTGCTGTGCAGAAGTTCTTTAGTTTAATTAGATCCCATTTGTCAATTTGGGTTTTTGTTGCAATTGCTTTTGGTGTTTTAGTCATGAAGTCTTTGCCCATGCCTGTATCCTGAATGGTATTGCCTAGGTTTTCTTCTAGAGTTTTTAGGGTTTTAGATTTTACATTTAAGTCTTTAATCCACTTTCAATTGATTTTTGTATAAGGTATAAGGAAGGGGTCCAGTTTCAGTTTTCTGTGTATGGCTAGCTAGTTTTCCCAACACCATTTATTAAATAGGGAATCCTTACCCCATTGCTTTTTCTTTTTCAGGTTTGTCAAAGATCAGATTGTTGCACATATGTGGTCTTATTTCTCAGGTCTCTGTTCTCTTTCACTGGTCTATATGTCTGTTTTGGTACCAGTACCATGCTGTTTTGGTTACTGTAGCTTTGTAGTATAGTTTAAAGTCAGGTAGCATGATGCCCCCAGCTTTATTCTTTTTGCTTAGGATTGTCTTGGCTATACGGGCTCTTTTTTTGTTCCATATGAAATTTAAAGTAGTTTTTTTTCTAATTCTGTGAAGAATGGCAATGGTAGTTTAATGGGAATAGCATTGAATCTCTAAATTACTTTGGGCAGTATGGCCATTTTCATGATACTGATTCTTCCTATCCATGAGCATGGAATATTTTTCCACTTGTTTGTGTCCTCTCTTATTTCCTTGAGTAGTGGTCTGTGGTTCTCCTTGAAGAGGTCCTTCACATTCCTAGCTAGCTGTATTCCTAGGTATTTTATTCTCTTTGTAGCAATTGTGAATGGGAGTTTATTCATGATTTGACTCTCTGCTTGTTTTGGGGCTGAGACAATGGGGTTTTCTAAATATAGAATCACGCTGTCTGCAAACAGAGACAATTTAACTTCCTCTCTTCCTATTTAAATATCCTTTATTTCTTTCTTTTGCCTGATTACCCTGCCAGAACTTACAATACTACGTTGAATAGGAGTGGTGAGAGAGAGCATTCTTGTCTTGTGTCAGTTTTCAAAGGGAATGCTTCCAGCTTTTCCCATTCAGTATGATATTGGCTGTGGGTTTGTCATAAGTAGCTCCTATAATTTTGAGATATGTTCCATTGATATCTAGTTTATTGTGAGTTTTTAACGTGAAGGGATGTTGAATTTTACCAAAGGCTTTTTCTGCATCTATTGAGATGATTGTGTGGTTTCTGTCATTGCTTCTGTTTATGTGATGAATTACATTTGTTGATTTACATATGTTGAACCAGCCTTGCATCCCAGGGATGAAACTGCTGGATTCAGTTTGCCAGTATTTTATTGAAATTTTTTGCATCCATGTTCATCAGTGATATTGGTCTGAAGTTTTCTTTTTTTATTGTGTCTTTACCAGGTTTTGGTATCAGGATGATGCTGGCCTCATAAAATGAGTTAGGGTGGAGTCCCTCCTTTTCAATTACTTGAAATAGTTTCAGAAGGAATGGTACTAGCTCCTCTTTGTATCTCTGGTTCAATTTGGCTGTAAATCTGTCTGGTCCTGGGCTTTTTGTGGTTGGTAGGCTACTAATTACTGCTTCAATTTCAGAACTTTTTATTAGTCTATTCAGGGATTCAACTTCTTCCTGGTTTAGTCTCGGGATGGTGTATGTGTTCAGGAATTTATTCATTTCTTATAAATTTTCTAGTTTATTTGCATGGAGCTGTTTATAGTATTGTCTTACGATAGTTTTCATTTCTGTGGGGTCTGTGGTGATATCCCCTTTATCATTTTTTATTGTGTCTATTTGATTCTTCTCTCTTTTCTTCTTTATTAGTCTAGTTAGTGGTCCATCTATTTTGTTAATTTTTTCAAAAAAACATCTCCTGGATTTATTAATTTTCTTTGAAGGATTTTTCACGCCTCTATCTTCTTCAGTTCTGCTCTGATCTTCATTATTTCCTGTCTGTTGGTAGTTTTTGGATTTGTTTCCTCTTGCTTCTGTGGCTCTTTTAATTGTGATGTCAGGGTGTCAACTTGAGATTTTTCTTTCTTTCTTATGTGGGCATTTAGTGCTATAAATTTCCCTCTTAACACTGCTTTAGCTGTGTCCCAGGGATTCTAGTACATTGTCTCTTTGTTCTAATTGGTTTCACAGAACTTCTTGATTTTTGCCTTAATTTCATTATTTACCCAGTAGTCATTCAGGAGCACATTGTTCAATTTCCACGTAGTTGTGTGGTTTTCAGTGAGTTTCTTAATCCTGAGTTCTAATTTGATTGTGCTGTTGTCTGAGAGACTGTTATGATTTCAGTTCTTTTGCAGTTGCTGAGGAGTGTTTTACTTCTAATTATGTGGTTGATTTTAGAATAAGTGCCATGTAGCACTGAGAAGAATATATATTCTGTTGATTTGAGGTGGAGAGTTCTGTAGATGTCTATTAGGTCCACTTGATCCAGAGTTGAGTTCAAGTCCAGAATATCCTTGTTAATTTTATGTCTCATTGATCTGTATAATATTGACAGTGGGGTGTTAAATTTTCCCATTATTATTGTGTGGGAGTCTAAGTCTCTTTGTAGGTCTCTAAGAACTTGTTTTATGAATCTTGGTGTATTGGGTGTATATACATTTAAGATAGTTAGCTCTTGTTGTTGAATTGATCCCTTTTCCATTACGTAATGCCCTTCTTTGTCTTTTTTGATCTTTGTTGGTTTAAAGTCTGTCTTGTCAGAGACTAGGATTGCAATCCCTGCTGTTTTTTGCTTTCCATTTCCAAATCTTCCTCCATCCCTTTATTTTGAGTCTATGTGTGTCTCTGCATGTAAGATGGGTCTCCTGAATACAGCACACTGATGGGTCTTGACTCTTTATCCAATTTGCCAGTCTGTGTCTTTTAATTGGGGCATTTAGCCCATTTACATTTAAGGTTAATATTGTTATGTGTGAATTTGATTCTGTCATCATGATGCTTTCTGGTTATTTTGCACACTAGTTGATGCAGTTTCTTCACGGTGTCATTGGCCTTTATATTTTGGTGTGTTTTTGCAGTTGCTGGTACCAGCTTTTCCTTTTCATATTTAGTACTTCCTTCAGGAGCTCTTGCAAGGCAGGCCTGGTAGTGACAAAATCCCTCAGTATTTGCTTTTCTGGAGAGGATTTTATTTCTCCTCCACTTATTAAGGTTAGTCTGGCTGGATATGAAATTCTGGGTTGAAAATTCTTTTCTTTAACAATGCTGCATATTGGCCCCCACTCTCTTCTGGCTTGTATGGTTTCTGCTGAGAGGTTCATTGTTAGTCTGATGGGCTTCTCTTTGAAGGTGACCTGACCTTCCTCTCTGGCTTCCCTTAACATCAAGGTTCTTAGCTTCTTTGCATTGGGTTAGAACATGCTCCTTCAGCTCAGTGGAGTTTGTTATTACTGACCTTCTGAAGCCTACTTCTGTCAATTTGCCCATCTCATCCTCCTTCCAGTTCTGTCCCCTTGCTGGATAGGCATTGTGAGCATTTGGAGAAGAGGCACTCTGGCCTTTTGGGTTTTCAACTTTTTTTTGTTGTTGATTCTTTCTCATCTTCATGAGTTTGTCTAGTATCCATCTTTGAGGCTGCTGGCCCTTCTATAGGGTTTTTGTGGGGCCTTTTTTTGATGCTCTTGTTGTTGCTTTCTGTTTGTTTTTCTTTCAATGGTCAGGTCCCTCTTCTTTAGGGCTGCCGCAGTTTGCTGGGGGTTCATTTCAGGCCCTATTCATCTGGTTGACTCCCGTACCTGGAGATGTCACTCGAGGAGGCTGGAGAACAGCAAAGATGGGTGCCTGCTCCTTCCTCTGGGATCTCTGACCTCGGGGGGCACCAACTGCCTCCCTTGGCTGGGGGGCTGGGGGCTCCCTTGCCCCATATGGCTCCCACGTGGGCCACCACACCACACTGTTCTTCTTTCCTCTCTGTGGGTCACACCAGCCGCCTAGTCAGTTCTGATGACAGAACCTGGATACCTCGGTTGCCATTGCAGGATCCACATGCGGTTACGGTTCTTTTCGATGGGAGCCTCTGATTGCTGCTGGTTTTAGTTGGCCATCTTGGCCCCACCCCCCAATAAAGGTTTCATTCTAAGCCCCACTGCTTCAGCCTCAAGTAGCTCTATTAGTGCAAAAACAAACTATCGTACTGCAAAGTAGGGTGCAGCAGAAGGATGTGCTTGTTGCCAAGTTATTTCTATTGATAACATAGTAGTATCTATGTCATCAATAGATAATAGAGTTTGCTAATAGATATCAGTAGTGGCTAAGGGTTTGAATACCCCCAAGTAAAATTCAAAGAAATATTTTTAAAGAGGCAAAAATACATTAACAGTTTTTAACTCTTTCTTATAACAAAGCCCAGTTCATACTACTGTAAACAAATTTTAAAATCTACTTTCTCACCTCTCATTCACATTTTTTCCCAGTGATCAAACATTTTAATCACATAGAAAAGTACCAAGAGTAATATAACAAACATCCATAAATCCATCAAGGGATAATAATGAATGTTAACCTTTCATTATATTTGCTTATATTTTTTATTAAAGAATTAAAGTATTACAGTTGCTCTTGAAACCCCCTTCTTACTGCTTCTAAATTCTGTTCTGCTCCTTTGCTCCCTGGAGGCAACCACTACCTTCAAGTTGGCATGTATTCTTTCTGTCAATTACTTGAAGACAGCAAGCTGTTTCTTGCTTCAAGGCCTTTCTAAGCGCTCTTATCTCTTGCTGGTATGCTCTTCTCCACTCTCCTCACCTGGATATCACCTGTTTATCCCTCAAGCTTCAGTGGAAATGCTGCATATTCATAGATAGCTTTCTATCCTCTCTATCCAAACTGTACTCATCCTGCTCCATCATGTATTCTAATGGCACCCTCTCATTTTGTACAACAGTACCTATAACAATACTTACCTAGTTGTATGCTTATTTGTATGTGTATTGCTTGTTTATTTGTGAAGCCCAACTACACTATAAGATTCATGGGGGCAGAGACCATGTCTGCCTCATTCACCATTGAATACATTGCACTTAACCCAGTTCCTTACACGGAGTAAGAAATAGAAAAATTTTTTAAAGGACAAATCAAAATAATCTGACAATCAATATAATCCATAATAAATTCTCAATATTTGGCTACAATCATAAACTCAGCCAATGTACTTTTACATTTCATTTGAACCTCATATGTGGCATTGTGCAAATAAATGACAATTTGAAGCATTGGGTAATTAAGACTACAAGTTATAGTACATGCCTTGTAGGAATCTAAAGCACTAAGATGTATACATGTATTTTAAATTTTATAGGTGATATAACTGTGTTCCCACAGATTTTAATGTTTTAAAAAATCTTAATTGGCAGTAATTGCACTATTTACATGTTAATGAACAACACCTGGCCCCAGCTGAGTATAAAGAGGCTGACAATGTTTTTCTCTCTTCTCCCTGGCAAAGAACTAAGCATATGCAATTTTAAAGAGACCTGCCTGCCAGGAATAACACATTCATAATTGGTAGGACAATATGAAATTAGTTTGCATGTTTCACCATTCTCAAAAAAATGCATAAAATTTTTCATGTTTAAAAAAAGCTTTATGATTCAAAGAGGACCTTATTTCCTACACTTGGTGATTATTCACAATCATTAAATTATTCCTGTCAATGAATGTGCCAGAAACTGGCTAAATGGAAGCCCAAGTGGCCTCCTATAATAACGGCCCAATTCCTGGCTTAATACCTTGAAAAAACTGAGTTTCCTTTGAAGTCATTCAAAATCTATAATTAAATATGTTAATTTCCTGGTTCTACTATCCTATGATATTCTAAATCACTGCAGTTTTGATTCCATTTCCCCCTACAATCCTAAAACCAATGAAAAGGTTTTCAAAAATGACTTCCAATAACAAAAATTTCTTCCACTAACAAAGAACGAAAATTCTTCTTCCTAAATTTTGTGTATCATCACCTGTGAACCAACAGACATTAACAAGGACCACAAGAAGATGAAAAAATAAGAACCAAGTTCTCCAATTGTTTGTTTTCCTAGAATTATATTTTACCAATAGATATAACAAAGTTTGACACTGCTATTCTATTTCCAGATATAGACAAACCAACCAACAAGTACTTATTGAGTGCTTGGTATCCTCAGTGTTATAAGAGGTGCTTTGTGGAGGGAATAATGGATGTACAAGTAGAAGAATTCACATAAAGATGTTTATAATATAGTTTGCGATTAAAAATACAAAAAAAATTGCAAAATGGCATTGGTTTTTGTGACCTAGGGAGTATTTTCAATTCAGAGGAGAGAGAGTGTATTCAGGCAAGTCTTCATAAAAAACCCTGTGGAGTGAGGGTGGGAGAAAAAATTTAGTGTCTTCCATGTGTTGGGAAATATGCTAGCTGCTTTATCTCATTTATCTTACTCAAAGTCACACAATTACTAAGACCTAGTAAGAGCTGGGACAGGGACTCAGATATGACAATATGTGTATTTCTCTCTCGGCTACATGCTAGCCTTGAAGGATGGCAAAAACAGATAAGGTGAGAAGAATAACATGAGTAATGGGAGGAATGATTTTGAAATGTGTTGTGCTGAGGAGATTGCTGCAATATCAAATACGTTGAGGAGTCATAGAAAATAACAACAAATAGGCATTAATAGAAGCAATATATAATATTTCTAACCTTGAAAGCCTGGAAAAAATTTGAAATTCAAAAAGTAGAAATTCAAGTCAAATGAGTTATGTGGTAAAATGGGCATACTAGTTTTTCAGAGGCTGATAAGATTTAAAAAAGTGAAAGAGGAATGAAGTATCTATGGACTAAGCCTCCAGACCTGCCCTGGCACCAGATGGGAAAGCATAGCCCTTGTGCAGTGAACTCAATGTGTGTCCCTGCTGGATATCTACAGTGGCCATGGGCCCTGGATAAATGTCAGTGGCAAGCAGACCTCAGCAACCATGGGGCTTCTGCTGCACCCCAGCACTGCCCCCAACTCAGCCACAGTACTACACTGACTACAGTGGTCCCTGGCATAAGGCACTACCCTAGCACCACAACGGCCACAGCCATGCGAGGCTTAGGGACCAGGCCAGAGGGCCTGCTAGAGTCTCCGGAAGGGCTTATTATTTAAAAGCATTCCCAGGCAAAGCCAATTTTAAAAAACTGGAATAAGTAACTATTTCTTCAAATATGCAAATATCAACATATGGCCACAGAGATCAAGAACAATCAGAGAAACAAGACATTATTAGGGAGACAAAATAAAGTGCCAGTGACTGGCCATAAAAAAACAGAGATATACAAACTACCTGGCAAAGAATTCAAAAGAACTATTTTAAGGAAGCTCAGCCACATTAAAAAAATACAGATAAATAATTAAAATAAATGAGAAAAACTGTAAAGTAACCAGAATAAGAAATTTAACAAAGAGATAGAAATAATTTTTAAAGAATCAAAGATAAATCCTGGGGCTGAAAAATACAATGAAAAAAACGCAGTAGAGAACATCAACAACAGAATTGATCATGCTGAAGAAATAATATGTGAACTTAGATTATTTAAGAGTATCTAGTCAAAGGAGAGGAAAAAAAGAATTAAAAGGAATGAGGAATGTCAATGGGATTTATGGAACAGCATTGTAAAAGCAAATATTTGATTCATTGGATTTTAAGATGGAGAGAAGAAAGATAGAAGAGTAGAAAGCTTAGAGAAATGATAGCAGAAAAATGTCCAGACCTTGAGAAATATGTACATCCAGGTACAGGAAAGTCAAAGGTTTCCAATCAGATTCAATCCAAATAACACTACCTCACGACATATAATCAAATTGTCAAAAATCAAAAACAGAGAGAATCCTGAAAGCAGTAAAAGAAAAGAAGCAAAGAACAAATAAGGAAGTTCCAATACACCTAGCAGCAAACTTGTTTGCAGAAACGTTACAGGCTAGGTGTGTTAGTCCACTTTTGCATTGCTATAAAGGAACACTCGAGACTGCGTAATTTATAAAGACAAGCAATTTAATTAGCTCATGGTTCTGCAGGCTCTACAGGAAGCACGGCATCAGCATCTACTTCTAGTGAGGGCCTCAGAAAGTTTACAATCATGGTAGAAGGCAAAGGGGAAGCCAGGGTATTATGTGGTGAGAGCAGGAGCAAGGGTGGGGGAGGTACCATTTTCTGTGTTAAATCTGTTCTCGCATTGCTATAAAGAAATACCTGAGGCTAGGTAATATATAAAGAAAAGAGGTTTACTTGGCTCATGGTTCTGCAAGCTGTACGGGAAGTATGGCAGCAGTATCTGCTTCTGGTGAGGGCCTCAGGAAGTTTACAATCATGGCAGAAGGCTAAGGAGGAGCTGGTGTATCACACGGTGAGAACAGAAACAAGAGAGGGCAGGGGAGGTGTCACAGTCTTTTAAACAATCAGATCTTACATGAACTCAGGGCAAGAGCTCATTCATTACCATGAGGATGGTGCTAAGTCATTCATGAGAAATATACCACCATGATCCAAATACCTTCCACCAGGCCCCACATCCAACATTGGGGATTACATTTCAACATGAGATTTGGAGGGGACAAATATCCAAATTCTATCACCAGGAGAGAGCTGTATGATATATGCAAACTGCTGAAGTAAAAGAACTGCAAGCCAGCAAGCTGTCCTTTAGTAATGAATGAGAAGTAAAGACTTTACCAGACAAATTAAAGCAGAGGGAGTTCATAACCACCAGATCTTGTTCACAAGAAATGCTAAAAACTAAAGGAAAAGAATGTCAACGAATAACATGATATCATCTGAGAGTATAAAACACACTGGTAAAAGCAAATACAGAGTCAAATTCAGAATAATCTAAAACTATAATGGTGGTGAGTAAGTCACTTATACTTTAGTATGAAGGTTAAAAGACAAAACTATTAAAATAATAGCTACAATAACCTGTTAAGTGATATGCAATATAAAAAGATGTAAACGGTGACATTAAAAAATCAAAATGTGGGGGGAGTGCAGTAAAAGGGTAGAGTTTTTAAAAATTGTCATCAAAGTTAAGTTGTGATAAGCTTAAAATAACCTGTTATGACTGCAAGATATTTTGTAAGTATCATGGTACCCACACAGCAAAGACACACAGTAGATGCAAAAAAATACAAAGTAAGGAATCAAAATATATCACTAGAGAAAATCACTTAACCACACACACACACACACACACACACACACACACAAACAGAGGAAGGAAGGTACCAAAGAATCTACAAAACTACTAGAAAACAATTAACAAAATGGCAGCAGTAAGTCCTCACCTTGAATGTAAATGGATTAAATTCCTTAGTCAAAAAACAGAGTGACTCAGTGAATAAAAAACAACATTCAGCTATATGCTGCCTACAAGAGACATATATAATCTATAAGGACACATATAGACTGAAAGTGAAGTGGTAGAAAAAGATGCTCCATGCAAATGAAAGCCAAAACAGAGCAAGAGGAGCTATAATTATATAATATAAAATAGATGTTAAGGAAAAACTATAAAAATAGACAAAGAAGATCATTATATAAAGATAAAGGGGTCAATTTAGCAAGAGGATATAACAGTTGTACATGTATGTGTACCCAACATCAGAGCACCTAAATATAAAAGGCAAATATTAGTAGAGCTGAAGGAAGAGATAGACTGCAATACAACAATAATAGGAGAATTCAACACTCCACTTTCAGCAATGGACGGATCAACCAGGCAGAAAATCAATAAGGAAACATCAGACTTAAACTGCACTCTAGGCCAAATGGACCTAACAGACATATTTAGAACATTTCATCTGACAGAAGCAGAATGTGCATTCTTCTCAACTTCACATGGAACATTCTCCTGGATAGATATGTTAGATCATAAAACCAATCAACAAATTTAATAAGACTGAAATCATATCAAGTATCTCTTCTGACCTCAATGGTATAAAACCAGAAATCAATATCAGAAGAGACTTTGCAAAATTCACAAATACATGGAAATCAAGCAACATGCTCTGGAATAACCAATGGGCCAATGATGAAATTAAAAGGGCAATTTAAAATTTTCCTGAGACAAATGAAAATGGAAGCATGAAACATAGCATGCCAAAACCTACAGCATACGGCAAAATAATTTCTAAGAGGAAAGTTTATAGCAATTGATAACTACATCAAAAAAGAAGATCTCAAATAAACAGCCTAATATTGCCTTAAGGAACTGGAAAAACAAGAACAAACTAAGTCCAAAATTGGCAGAAGGAAGGGAATAATAAAGAACATAGCAGAAATAAAATAGAAATTATGAAAACAACTGAAAAGATTAATGAAACAGAGGTTTTTTTAAAAGATAAACAAAATCAACGAACCTTTAGCTAGACTGAGAGAAGACTCAGATCAAAATCAGACATGAAGAAGAAGACATTACAACTAGTAACACAGAAATACAAAGTTTCATGATATGATTATGAACAATTATATGTCAACATATTGGATAGCCTAGAAGAAACGGATACACTTTTTGATACATTCAATTCAATTATTCATGAATAATGAAGTCACAGAAAATCTAAACCGACCAATAGAAAGTAAGGACATTGATTCTGTAATAAAAAGTCTCCCATCACAGAAGAACCCAGGACCTGGTGGGTTCACTACAAAAATCAAACAAGGACACAGCAAAAAAGAAAACTACAGACCAATACTCCAGGTGAACACAGATGCAAAAATCCTCAATGAAATACTAGCAAACCTACTTCAAAAGCACATTGAAAATGTTATTTACCATGATCAAGGGGATTCATCACAGGAATGAAAGGATGATTCAACTTGTGCAAATCAGTTAAATTTGATACATTACATTAAGAGAATAAAGGACAAAAACATGATAATTTCAATAAAAGCAGAAAAAGCACTTGGCAAAATTCCACATCCTTTCATGATAAACAATTTCAACAAATTAGGGATAGAAGGAAAGTACCTGTATTAATCCTCACACTGCTATAAAGACATACCTGAAACTGAGTAATTTATAAAGTAAAGAGGCTTAGAGGCTTAATCGACTCTGAGTTCTGCATGGCTGGGATGGCCTCAATAAACTTACAATCATGGTAGAAGGTGAAGGGGAAGCAAGGCATATCTTACATGGCAGCAGGAGAGAGAGACAGAGAGAGAGAGAGAGAGAAGCAGGAAGCACCAGACACTTATCAAAATGACCAGATATTGTGAGAACTCTATCACAAGAACAGCAAAGGAGAAGTCTGCCCCCATGACCCAATCATTTCCCACCAGACCACTGCCCCAACATGTGGGGATTACAATTCGAAATGAGATTTGGGTGGGGACACACAGCCAAACCATATCAGTACTTCAACAGAAGAAAGACCATATATGACAAACTCACCTTTACATCATACTCAATGCAGAAAAATTGAAATATCTTCCTATGAGATCTGGAAGAAGACAGGGATGCCCACTCTCATCTCTTCTATTCAACATAGTACTGAAAATTCTATCCAGAATAATTAGACAGTAGAAATAAATAAAAGGCATCCAAATTGAAAACAAAGAAGTTATGTTGTTCCTGTTTGTAGACATGATCTTATATATAGAAAATCCTAAAGCCACCACCTAAAAGCTGTTAGAACAAATAAAGGAATTCAGTAAAGTTGCAGGATAAAAAATCAACATACACACATCAGTAGTGTTTCTCCAACTTAATGAGTTATCTGAAAGAGAAAGAAAAACAATCCTGTCTACAATAGTTACAAAAAAATACTTAGAAATAAATTTAACCAAGGAGGTGAAAGATCCCTACAATGAAAACTATAAAACCTTGATGAAAGAAATGGAAGACACAAACAAATGGAAAGACAGCCTGTGTCCATGGATTCAAAGACTTAATATTTTAAAATGTTTATTCTACCCAATGCGATATACAGATCCAATATAATTCCTACCAAAATACTAATGACATTCTTTACAGAAATAGAAAAGAAAATTCTAAAATGTATATGGAATCACAAAAGACCCCAATTAGTCAAAGCAATCTTGAGCAAAATGAACAAAACTGGAGTCATCACCCTACTTGACTTCAAAATATATTACAAAGTTACAGTAACCAAAACAGCTCAGCACCGGCAATTTCAAAAAGACACATAGACTAACATAACAGAATAGAGAGCCCAGAAATAAACCCATGGATTTATAGCCAAATGATTTTTGACAAAGGCAACAAGGGCACACAACGGGGAAAAGACAATCTCCTCAATAAAGTTGTTAAGAAATCTGGTATCCACATGCAGAGGAATGAAATTAGGGCCTTACCTCATACCATATAGGGAAATAAATTCAAAGTGGATAAACTATAAAATGACCAGGATAAAACACAGGGAAAAATCTCCATAATATTGGCTTGGGCAATGATTTGACCTCAAAAGCACAGGCAATCAAAGCAATAATAGAAAAATGAGATTACATCAAACTAAAAAGCTTCTGCATAGCGAAGGAACCAATCAACAGAATGAATATACAACCTACAGAATGGGAGAAAATATTTGCAAATTATAGATCTGATAAGGGGTTAATATCTAAAATATCTAAGAAACACAAACAACTCAATAGCAAGAAAACAAATTACCTGATTAAAAAATTGGCAAAAGGTCTGAATCAGTGTTTCTCAAAAAGTCACACAAATGGCCAACAAGTATATAGCAAGATGGTGAACATCACTAATCATCAGGGAAATGCAAATTAAAACCACAATGAGATATCACCTCACTCCTGTTATAATGGCTATTATAAAAAAAGACAAAAGATAACGAGTGTTGGCAAGGACGTGGAGAAAAGAAAACCCTGACAAACTATTGGTGTGAATGCAAATTAGTACAGTCATTATGAAAACCAGTATGGAGATTTCTCAAAAAATTAAAAATAAGACTGTCATATAATCCAGCAATCCCACTATGGGGTATATATCCAAGGGAAATAAAATCAGTATGGCAAAGAGATATCTACACTCCCATGTTCATTGCAGCACTATTCACAATAGTCAAGATATGAAATCAACCTAAGTGTACACTAACAGATGAATTGATAAAGAAAATGTGGCATATATACACAATAGAATACTATTAAGCCATAAAAAAGGAAATCCTGTCATTTGAGACAACATGGATGAGCCTGCAGGACATTATGTTAAATGAAATGTGTGGAATCTAAAAAAGTTGATCTCATAGAAGTAGAGAGTATAATAGAATGAAGACTACCAAAGTCTGTGAGGTTGAGAATGGTTTCTCCAGAAGTGAAAATTGTATTCTCTGAGCAGATGTTGGTCAAAGGATACAAACTTACAGTTAGATAGGAGGAATAAGTTCAAGAGATCTATTATGAAGCATGGTGATTACAGTTAATGACAGTATCTTGTATTCTTGAAAAATGCTAAGAGAATGGATATGGTGTTTTTACCACAAAAATGATGACTATGTGGGGTAATGCATATGTTAATTAGCTAGATTTAGCCATTCCACAATATGTATATCCTTCAAAATCTCATGTTGTACATGATAAATATAATTTTGTCTGTCAATTTGAAAATAAACAAATGAATAATAAAAATTTGAACAAGCTAAAATAAGACAGCATTTAATGTATCATTATGAATAATTTGTTAAAATATTGGTATGTGTCAGGAAGGAAAAGAAACAAGTAATCTCAATTATTGCTAAATATGAAGATTTATTTCACATTCCTATAGATCCATGCAACTCTAACGTCTATCTAGCAAACGTCATGAATTTGTCAGTATGATTAGTGATAGTATCATTATCATAAAACTTGATAACTTTTTATAAATCACTTTTGGGAAAAGACTTTCAAATTGTTTCTACAAATCAGAAACAGAGATCACAATAAAAAAATGCTGAAAGACTTCATTGATCCTTCTTATTCTATTTTTACCTTTATATGAATAGACTGTGGTAACAAGGAAAAATGTTTTTCCTTCCTCATATGCCAGTTTTCCAAGTATACAATGAGCACATATATAAAATCATCTTTAGAATTAAAAAATCTAAATTAAAAATGGAAATACATGATGTAAGAAAGTAGTTTCGATTAAAATAAGTAAAACCACTAGAACTTTCTCAACTACAGCCCAAATGAGCCAGCCAATTTAGAAATTCTTAAAAATAGAACTTTTTTTTCTTTAGATTTCTTGATTAACAGGTATAGTTTGCTTTTGCCAGGAGGGGCATTTTTAAGTTACATGGAACATTTAAAAAAACAATTATACACACTCACACATACCCACAAAAATGATAAAAGACAAATAACAAACTGGGAAAAGTCTTTGTAAATCAAATCCCAAATAAATGACTACTACTTTACTTAATATATAAATAGTATCTACAAATCAATAATAAAAGACCAACAATCCAACATAGTAAGCAATCTGAATGATTTACAGAAAATGTAATATTACTGACTTTTGAACATATGGAAAATGGCTGCCTCTCCTTCATAATAAAATAAATGCAAAATAAAAATACAGCAATATTGGATTTAGTGTTTATCAGATGGGCAGGATTAAAAAGTTTGATAACACCTTATGTTTACAAGTATTTGAAAAAACAAGTACTCTCACAAACTGATAATGGGAATTCCAATTTATCAAACTTCTATGGAGGGCAATTTGACAATATTTGTCCAGTATCATTAATATTTATCAAAATAAAAAATGCACAGATACCTAGGAAGAAATTCCACTTCTAGTAATTTACATGTGTAAAGGCACACACATAAATATATTAACTACAGTATGTTTTTGTAATAACAAATCAATGAAGCCAACTTAAATGTCCATTGAGAAGTACTGGTTAAATACATTATAGTACAGTTGTGCAACTGGAAACTCAGCAGCTGTTAAGTGACAAAATGCAAGATGTTGAATAGTGAATACAGTTTGCTTCTATTTGGGCAGAAAAGAGGCAAATATCTGCATATGTGATTGTATATTTACAGAATCTCTCTCTAAAGGTACTTTAGAAACCGCAGGGAGTGGTGGCTTTCAGAGAAACTGGGGTGAGGGAGATATTTGCCTTTACTGCATGCCCTCTACATTAGGTTGAACTATAAAAAAATGCCAATATGCAATTTTTTTGACATAAAAAAGCAGCAATTCCATATGGTTCAAAAAATACCAGAATAATTTCTACCACGTGCATGTGCTACCTATTACAAAAAAAAGAAGTGTCTTAATGAAAGCTGCATGAGAATGATTTTATTATTTCTTAACAGAATTAGTATAGTGTCATCAAATGAATTTAAGACCTAGTCAATTGTACAGATGGCTGAAGGATGGAATGGCCAAGAGGGAGACAGCATAGTTTACCTTTTGGGAGGCAGTTGTAGTGTAGAAGTTAACAGCTTCATTTCTAGAGTCAGGCTGCCTAGGTCTGAATCCTTGCTATGTGACCTTGGACATGCTAAATAACTACACCCCAGTTTCATCTGCACAATGAAGATAGTGCCTAACTTACTAGGCTATGTTAGGACAAAATAGACATAATGGATAATGTGTTTGGAACAATGCCTGATACACAGTGCTCCATGAGTGTTAACTGCTGTTATCGTCATCACCATTATTATTGCTATTGTTTATTATTATTAACATGGCTTATTCACTTCTTAGGGGTTCAAACTCAGTTTCACACTTTTGTTCTCTCATTTTCCTTACAGTAGCCCACTACAGCTGTGCTTGTTTTGGGTCTGATTGTCCTCAGATCCATGTCCTTAGATCATATTTTTCCTTCTCTGCTCCTTATCCTAGCTCCCCATTCCAAGGTTTCCATATCAGCTGACTCTTCCCTTGTCCCTCCACCCTAGATGCATTGGTGTTGCTCCCTGTTGTTGCTTATAGTTAGGTGGCTGCAATGTCCCATATTCAGCTTCTCAGTTCTTCCATGGCCTGCGTAACCAAGTTCCAACATTAGTCTCCCTGTTTTAATTTATATTTCTACTTTCCTGGTTAGACCTTTACTGATAGAGTAGGGTAAACACAAAGGGGTGTGATAAAGGAAGAGGGAGGGGCAGGATATGATTGGCCAGGAATAATTCCAGTTCCTGACCTGCCTTATTTAACAGCCCTTTGGGTATAAGCTAAAGCTGAAAGTACCCTCCAATGCCAGGTTTGTGGTAACTAAGTCTTAATAGTATTTAACATTTTCACTAAATCAAACAAACAAGTTATTTCTGTCTAGATGGTGTATATCCAATGTTTTCATCAGTAAATGCTGCAAACTATTAATTTAAAGTTTAGAGTTGGCCTAAACAGTACTGAAAGCAAATGTAAGCATCAGTAGTAATGCATAATCAATTGCATGTATTTATGACTGTTCCCTCATTATTTCCCAATGAAGAGTTCAAGAGGCTATGCATGGCTGTGGATAGCTGGTAGGCTACTGCATCAATATCTTGCGTCTGTCAGAGTTAGCTCAGGGTTTTAGAAATGCTTATTTATATACTTCATGAAACCAATGTGCATAAAATAAAAGGTTTATTCTCTATCCTCTATCAAATTATATGCTGTAGCTCAATTGCAAACATATTATAAAACAAAACAATGGAAGTCATAGTGTTCTTCAGCATCCAAAAGACAATTTTCAGTTTTATGGAATAAAACACTGCATTAAAGAAGCTTACCTAAAACCAAGACACAACTGACTTGCTCTGCTAAAACTAGGGAGTTTTTTTCCAACATTGATTTCATTATACAACAAATTTTAATGTTCTAATTGGGACTTTCTAAAACACTAGACAATATTAAATTTTAAGTAACGATTGTCCTTTGAAATAGTTGCCAGAAAAATTATGGGCAGAAGCAAAACAGATTCTATTTTTTTCTTTAAAATACCCTCAGTATGTATACAGCATTTCATATTTTAGAGTCAATTTTCAAGAATAACAGAATCTCTGTTCATTAAAAAAGAGTACTTTAGTTGAATAAAGAAAAAAAATTATCTAAACACCGTACTCTAGAAAATAAAGCTGATTTAAAACATTGTGAATGGTTCAGTGAAACAGAATTATTGAATGAAACAATCTGAAGAGACTCTGTAAATATTTATTTAAATATTAGATAGAATAGAAAGACTTCTATGCAACAAAATAAGGTAAAATAGCTGAGAGAAGGATTCCTCTGTAATTTGTTTCCAATTTTAAGCAGTTTTAAAGAAAGTTTCTTTAGGGATTAAGTAGATTTGGAAGTAAAAGAATTTTAAAATATTGTAAAAGTGTGTTGATGAAAAAGAATTGGGTTTGAAGTTTGAAAATGAATAGAAAATGTTTGTGTTTCTTCTTGAATATTTTGGAAATTATTTGATTTGTGAATATATTCAAGAGATGATCACAAAGATAATCATATAGCTGCCATAAAGACAAAATCAATCATTGGGCATAAAATGGTAGTTATATCAGCATCACTGGGAAGAAAGGAGATGATAAAATAGGTGTTGATAAAACGAAATACACAAAATAACCTTTTCTCAGACCAATTTGCAAAAAAAGTTTGTAAGAACTACAGATCATTAAAAAATAAATGCATAATATGTATGAATGCATGTATGTGTATATGAATGCAAGCATTTGTGTGTGTACTCACACCATATTCAAAGTATACAATAGTTCAACATAGGCTAATAAAATATCTTTAAGCACTTGCTTTTGGAAATACAGAAGAATGACTCATAATTTGCATGTTATTTATATGTAAATGAGTGCTTATAAAGTGTTTGAAAACACTTTAGTTTCTCTCAAATATTTTATACTCTCTGGCATCTTATTTCATGTCTGAATTTGCTTATCAATCCACAGCTTAAACAGAACAAGGAGATGCAGCCCAGCCACTGTACTCATAATCATAAATAATTAATAGTTTCAGAATTAATACATTTTCCTGTAGAAAACTTATAAAATGGACCATTTGCTCTAAGATTCAAAAAAATTACCTTAGATTAGTATTTTATCATTGTCATTTTTTACAAATGGAACAAAGTACCTTTCTAATTAATCATTTGTATACATTCCATATAAAATCTGCCATTTTCCTCTTTTTATTTATTATTATTATTTTTAATAATAGCTTAATTTATTTTTTCAAACAATGTTCCTATTTCTTTTTTTAAAAATTTTAAAAAATTATACTTTAAGTTCTGGGGTGCATGTGCAGAACGTGCAGTTTTGTTACATAGGTATATACGTGCCATGGTGGTTTGCTGCACCCATCAACCTGTCATCTACATTAGGTATTTCTCCTAATGTTATTCCTCCCCTAGCCTCCCAACCCCCAACAGGCCCCAATGTGTGATGTTCCCCTCCCTGTGTCCATGTGTTCTCATTGTTCAACTCCCACTTATGAGTGAGAACATGCGGTGTTTGGCTTTCTGTTCTTGTGATAGTTTGCTGAGAATCATGGTTTCCAGCTTCATCCATGTCCCTGCAAAGGACATGAACTCATCATTTTTTATGGCTGCATAGTATTCCATGGTGTATATGCGCTACATTTTCTTTATCCAGTCTATTATTGATGGACATTTGGGTTGGTTCCAAGTCTTTGCTATTGTGAATAGTGCCACAATAAACATACGTGTGCATGTTGTGTCTTTATAGTAAAATTAAAATTTGCCATTTTCAAACAATATTCTTTTACTTGTGCATCATATTTCATGTATTCCTGAAGCAAGTTATATATTTTTAAGTTGCCTTCAGACCCTGTATCCTGGGATTCTCACAGCAGTGGCAGCAGCTATGTCAGAGGACCCTTACATACAGGACCTTATTCAATCGCCATAGGAAATCTTATACTAAGTGGTTTTACCTCCATTTCACAGGAGAGGAAACTAAGGCTCTGAGATGTTAAGAAACTTGCCCAAATTACACAGCAGTTAAATGACAGAACAAAGATTCTAATGCAGTCATTTCCTGCTTCAAAGCCTGCGCTTTCTCCACTATGCTCTATTTACTGGCTCTCCATAAAATATGTACAAGGGAATGAGAGAGTTGGCAGAGGAAAACGAGATAATATTAAAGCTTCAACAACATAATCCCACCCATACCCCCAGGAAAGAAGAAAAGAAAAACAACTTCTAGAGAATGTTACGGCATTATTTATACATTTAGTCTAATGTATTATATTACACATTTTCTGTTTATGATACTGCATAAAACAATTGATGCTTGGAGTTTCACCTGGGGCCCTGAGAAAATCTTCAATCAGCTAACCTAAAATTCAAGAATGTCTTCTAGATTCTATTTACTGAGGCAGGGCTGTCACTGATTTTTTTTTGAAATTGCAATTAAAAGGATTAAAATTTAAAAAATTGAAATGTAATGCTCTGTTAACCAGAAAATTCAATTAATTAGTATACTTCATTTCCTGAAAACTGATATTAGTGAAAGCTTTATTTAGCTTGGCTCTTTCACAGATTTGTACTGAATGTGATAATGCATGTAAAGAGCTTAGAGCACTGCCTGACTCATCAGTTTGTCAAACTGTTTGCCGTAACTGTTGTTCACTGGTTCATGTAACAAAAGTTTACTAAATGCCTACTATGTTCCAGGCAAAATGCTATGTGCTGGAGATAGAGTGGTATATAAAACAACATTCCTGCCCTTGCGAAATTTATCTTTTGGAGATATAAACGTGAGGCGGTAATGCGGTTGCTATTTTATTGTTATTTTCAAAATCATTATCATTGTCATCATAATTATTTCTCAATAAACCAATGTCCAAGGATACACCATCTCTGAACTTAATACCATGGCTATATATATCTTCTCTCACTATTAGGAAAATCTATTATATGGCAGGACATACACTCTTTATAATTCTCCTTTAGAGAAGTTGTCTCTCTTAATCTCTAAAGCACCTGAAAGGATACCTGAAAGGATAGTGAACTAGGATTTTCTTGAGATTACAGAACAGGTTACATGAACTGTTTCATGTACTGAAATGCTAATAAATGTTTAAATAATAAACGTTTGTGGTAGGATTTGGTTTGAGATTTTCTTTGACTATAATCCCATAGTGAGATTTTGGAGAGAGTCACCCTCAACCACCGTAAGACTTCTTTGGAGGTTACCATTATTTATCAAAAAGAACCTAAGCATTCTGCATGATAAAATTGGTTCAGGTCAGTACACAACAGAAAGCTGTTGGGTTGTGTAACATTAAACATTAAAAACAAACTAAACAATTTGCCTAAGAGCAAGCATAGTAAACCCAGAGTAAGGTTATTGCAAGGGTATGCACCCCAGGCCAATGTCAGGCAAAATAAGACAATGATGACATGATTCTGGGGAGAAAATATAAATTTCATATAATCCAACAAAGATTTAAAAGTTCAACCACAAATTTCAGTGTAATTTAAATTGACTATGTGTTATTATTGACAGCAAAATCAAGAATGGCTAGCATGAAAATAATTATTGAAATTCATCTGAATTTCAAACCATCTGGGTGCCTGAATAAGTCCTAAATTTAAAAATATTTTCATTGCACAGTCTTATGAACCAAGTCACTTAGAATAAGAGGAAGAACAGAAAGAAGGTACAAGAAATTAGTGAGTTTCTATTGCACCTTCAAAATTCCAAAGTGATTTTACCCCATGAAGTGACTGTCCCCATTGATTAAATGAGAAAACTTATGTGGGAGAGGTTTAGTGACTTGGCCTATCATTGGCAGAGTATAGACCAGAATCTAGAATTGGCACTAGATCATACGGTCTCAGTGGTGTGACATCTAGAGTCTTAAACTCTAATTATTTCTTTACTACAAAATTGTGCAAATGAAACTTTACCAATAGTGGCTCTTCCTCAGGCAAGAGGCAAGAGAACATATGGCGTGAGAGGGTGGGGGAAACTGTTTCTGGCCTACATAATTGTAGGCAACTTCCCTTCTTTAGCTACTGCTAATCTTAGCCCTCTCTCACTCATCAGCACCACGAAATTGTCAAGCTCCAAGATTTTTAATTAATATGAATGATACTGGGCTATATGACTTTAAAATATTCCAGTAACATTTCCTTTCCTTTTCTTTTCTTTTTTTTTTTTTTTTGGAGACAGAATCTCCCTCTGTTTCCCTGGCTGGAGTGCAGTGGCATGATCTGGGCTCACTGTAACCTCTGCCTCCTGGGTTCAAGTGATTCTCATGCCCTAGCCTCCCTAGTAGCTGGGATCATAGGTGTGCACCATCACGCCAGGCTAATCTTAGTAGAGACAGGGTTTCACCATGTTGGCCAGGCTGGTCTAGAACTCCTGACCTCAAGTGATCCACCTACCTCGGCCTCCCAAAGCGCTGGGTGCTGGGATTACAGGAGTGAGCTGCTGCGCCTGGCTCTGTTCCCTTTTCACGTATGGGTCAATGTGTTTTCGTCCTAGTATTTTGCCTTGATTTCAGTTCTCCAACATGCAGCCCATCATTTTCATTTCAATTCTTCCCGGTCTCAGACAACCCATTTTGCTTCCTTACTGGCTTTTACTTACTCTTTTCAGTAAGTCATACATTACTTTCATGTCTTTCCTTATACAGTTTTATCTTACCTAAAGTGAAAGAAATCCTTCCTCCCAGCTGCCCCCCCACCACAGATCTTCCATTTTTATTCATTTCATTTGGGTTCTCTCCAATTCAACTGATGAGTAGAGACAGACATGAAAATAGCATCCAATTTAGATCTTCTGGGGATTTTTAGAGAGCAAGAGGGATCTCACATTTTGCCAAGAATCACAAGGTCCCAGCATTAGAAGGGTCCCTGAAGTTCATTGAATGCAATCACTCAAAAATCTTATGTAATCTTTGTCCATTAAGGCTTGTCATCAGTGAGAATGTGAACTCCTCACACTTGTACTGTTTAGTCTCAGTACTCTGCATTCTCTCAATATAAGTAAGCATTTTATACTATGTATATGGTTACATAGTTCAAATAATTACATAATCTGTTAGGGGCCATAATCCACTTAATTGAACTCCCTCATAGTGCAGGTGGGTAAACTAAGGCCTAGAGAGAAGAAGAAACCTACTCAGGGTCACATATTCAGTTGGTGATATCCTTCCGGAGAACCACATCTTCTGCCTTGCAGGCCAGTTCTTGTCTTCTGATGTAACCTACACTTAACATATTGCCTTACCAGTATTGCTTCCCCTTTTGTTAAGTACATGTTGTCTTCTATTAGATGAAGGCAAAGGTTAACCAAAGGCTGAGCTCAATCTCCCTTCTTTACGTAACCCTCCACAGCATCTACCACAAGATCTGGGACAGAGCAGTACTTTAGAAAATTTCATAAATATGCTCTTATTTCCTTCTCCTAATTTTCAAATTTCTCAACACATTAAGATAAAACAGACTTACCAATGACTTACTAAATACTTCCCTTGTCATTTATCAATATCTTGTACTTATCATTTAGTTGACTGTCTCACTAACTCCAAGACTGAATTAGCATTGCAATTAAGATTCCATAAGACAGGTGATCACTACAGACAGGTGGCTTGTCCTTCCATTTCTGAGTCACAAATAAATCACTATGTTAACAGGATAGAGAATGAAAAGTTGCTTAAAAATAGACATTTCTTCCAAGCACTCAAAATCCCCAATTGGTACAATTCCTGAGCTTGGGTAAGATGATATGGCACTTCAGATTACCATGAAAAATTAGAACGATTAGAAAAAATACACATCATGAAAGCTATACTCTTCCCATGATATTATTACCCATGTAATTTTCTACAAAATAGTTCGTGAAAAGAGAACTATTATTTGAAATGTTGAAATGAACTTGCTGAAGAGGTTTTCTTCTGGCAAATGACTTTTTAAAAGCAAAAGAGAAGAATTTAGTATAGAATAAAACAGTTCAACCAATCTTCCCTTGACACTCTATTGTGAGAAATATTCTTCAGAAGAGCAGAGAATTCAGTGCAGGTGGAAGCACTGGTTCTGTAATTCACACTTTTATCACCCATTTCTTCACAGCCTAGGTCACTTAAGGACAAATATATGAACTTTAAGAAGCTAAGAGAGTTTTACTCAGTGATAGCTTTAGCTAGGCTTTGGGAATGGTTTGAATTCTATTCCATGGGAATAGTGACAAGAATATCTTGGGCTTAAGCCACTTGTACAGTAGAAAATTCACTGTTTAGGGAGATGAACTAGCCATCACAGATTACTAGGGTACAATTATGGCCTGATGATAATAACAAATTGTTCAAGAATGATAATAATAATAGCTGGGGCAGAGACTATTAGCTATCCACCAAAATCTGTTTTCTTTTTCTTCCTTGGTAATGGAGTTATAGAAATCACATGACTGCTCAGCCAGAAAACACACTTTCCAGCCCCAGTTCAGGTAGGCAACTAAGTGCTCACCAATGGAAGCCTTAACACATCACAAGTATACTCCTAACACTTTTTCCCCTTTCTCCTTGCTAGAATTAGGATGTGGTAGGAATAGTTTCAAATACTCAGATGATAACAATGGTTTTAGAGGATGATGGAAGAACATGAAGAGATGAATCCTGGTCCCTGCATAGTGACAGACTGTGTGCAGCAGTGTCTGCTCACACCTCATGGACTGTTACATGAAACAATCTTTGTTGTGTCATTTTGTTACAGCAACTAAGCTTTTTACTCTAACAAATGTAGCTAATGCTTATTATATACCAGAGACTGTTTAAAGAGTTTATTACATGTGTCTGTTGCATCCATTCACTTGTGCCAAAGTACTCCTTGTACTGTAGGTCATAACTGAAATGGAACTTCTCCACAAATCCTTTCCAATTTACCTTCAAGCTTCCACTGCACTTGAACTTATTTGCCCCTTTCTCAAAGGACTTCTGATTTTCTAACCTCATATTATAAGCCCTGTTTTTATATATCTTATTTCTTCTAGCAGAGCAAGCTTCCAGAGAGCAAGTTCGTATCTTATTCTCCTGTGTAACCTGTCAAGTGCTGGTACTGTGCCTCTCTCAAGAAGTGCTTATTGACAGAGTGAAGGACTGGGACATTTGAGCTTCATGCTGTTTGTCTATAATCTAGTGTTGCAGCTGAATAAGCCTGGAGCAAGCACACATTTGTCATGGGCAACAGAAGCAGAAAAGAATCTAGGACCCAGAATCGGTAACAGGTTGAATGCAAAAAACTTTTACCTACAATCCTGCTATCTTATGTCTTATGTTTCCAGAATTTCATAGTAACCAAGAAGATATAGAAAAGTAATGGATGATAGTTGAAGAGCTTACATTCTACTTATGACCAAGTCCTAACTGGGTTGTGGGAAAACGCTCATTGGTAACAACTTTTGTCCTCTTGCAAAGTCTTGCTAGAGTCAAATGCCAATAGGCTAAGTACTATTTTGAGTCTAACACCTACACTGTTATATTAAGCTGCTTTTCTTTTACTTGTCTTCGTATCTCACAACTATTCCTATAATATGGTAGACATCTACGTGTTATATTTGGTACTAAAGGGCAATAGGCATTGGTAAAAACGGAAATTCAAGTGAAATTTTCAGAGAAATTAATTAGACGGATGTGTTATGACAGAGTCTGGCATGAGGCAGTGATCATTTGAGCTAAAGCTGATCCTCAAATAAATTATGTAGAAATAAATAAATATACTGACAAATTTGCACATGGGATCTTGGGCTGGGATTTATTATTATTTTTTGCATATCATTCTAAATCAATGTAAAATAGGAAAATTGGAGCAAAGCAGACTACTTAAGTTTTTTTGTCTTTGTGTTTTGATATATCATTATCATTAACATTTCTTAATTCCTTTTGCCCGGCAAAGGGGAAAATTAAAATACAGAAGTCGAAATACTAAAAAGTAGCTTTTACCTATGGACCCCAAAAGAGTAGTATGTGAGTATACTACTCTTTTTTTTTTTTTTTATACTTTAAGTTTTAGGGTACATGTGCACATTGTGCAGGTTAGTTTCATATGTATGTATACATGTGCCATGCTGGTGCGCTGCACCCACTAACTCGTCATCTAGCATTAGGTATATCTCCCGATGCTATCCCTCCCCCCTCCCCCCACCCCACCACAGTCCCCAGAGTGCGATATTCCCCTTCCTGTGTCCATGTGATCTCATTGTTCAATTCCCACCTATGAGTGAGAATATGCGGTGTTTGGTTTTTTGTTCTTGCGATAGTTTACTGAGAATGATGATTTCCAATTTCATCCTATAGATTTAGTTTTTCCTCCTGAAAAAAATTTAAAATTTACAAAAGTAATATAGGTTTCACACACAAATTTAGAAACAATATTAAAATGCTGTACTAAAGATAAAATTCTGTAATGAATGAAAAAAAATCTTGTCATCCAGAGGTAACAATCATAAGCAATCATAATCATAACAATTGAGTGGATATTCTTCTCATTGATTTAAAACATAACTATGTTTTCCAAGAAATTATGATCATCACATAGATACTGTTTTATTACCAGCTTTTTTCCACTTAACATATCATGAAAAACACCCCATGCCAGTTTTCTAAAGCATTTCAGCTAATACTGCATAATGCTGTATGGTATAGGTACACCATGATTTATTTAACCAGACCTACATTATAGGACTTCCTTCCTTTCTTTATTTGTCTTCATGCCTTCACATTTATTTCATTTACATTTAACTGCACAAAATGTTAGGGTGAAATAGTTATCAATGATTTAATGAAATATTTTATGAGGAATTTGCTTTTTTGACAAAATTATTCCTAAACACTTTTAAGAGAAAATTGCAAACTTCAAATTGAAATCAGTTTGATTAACTGTCTGGTGATAGGAAAGGAAAAAAAGAAAAATAATTGCTGTTTATTTAACTCAGCTGATTAATGGTAAATGAAGCAAATGTCATGGATCTGTCAGCATCTATTTTTCTTAAAACTGCTCTATTCACTTTACACATTTTCTTCATGCACTTCATAGACAGCCACAAAAAAACAACACTAAGTGTGGTTAGTAGCCACCTGATGGAAGGAAGAACCAAACAGCTTAAGTAAAAGAAGGAGTGCCATATACATGCCTGTACTCAGGCAGTCTGCAATGAAAAGTGTGCTATACCTAATTCCCAATAATTTTATGATCTTTGCACCCAGCTTGAGAGGTAATAACATTTTCCATTTTACAGATTAAAACACATTTAGTTTCCAAGATGTTAAACTAAGATCATATAGCTGGTAAAAGGCAGCAGCAAAATTGGAATCATGAGTGTTTGGCTTCAAAATCTAACCACTCTTAACCACTGCAAAGTTGTTCTTACCATGTCCAGATAAAATCAGAGGAGGATATCATTTTGAATATTAAAAACACAATCCATATACTGTGTAGTGAAAGGAGCCGGGCACATTCCTCAGCCCCGGGCTCAAAACAAACAAGCCCAGTACAAACACATCCCATCCTCCCATCCCACCACATATCGCCATATATCTCTCAAACTTCCTGAGCCCAGTACAAACACCACCAGGAAAGTCTCCGATAAGGAGACAGCCATTCAAAGTTTTACTGAAAGAGCGGGAACCAAAAGAATTCCTTTGTTCCCCTGTAACTTTCAGGCTATAAAAAGCAAACACTCGCATTGTTCAGGGCCCTCTTCTATGCTGTGGAATGGAGGGACCAGGTTCGAACTTGTAGTAAAGATCCTTGCCGCTTGGCTTTGACTCTGGACTCTGGTGGTCTTCTTTGGGGAACAAACGGTCTGGGCATAACAGTAGTACTACTAATGTGCAATATTACTTCTTATCTTTTCACACTTTAATGTCAGATTCATGTTCCTCTTTAGGGTGGGATGTTGGCCAACTTGAGGATTTCCAGAAATAAATTAACCCCACATCCTAAATCTTGCCTTACCAAAAATTAAATTTTAAAAAGGACAGAGATTTCTTCCTCATTACACAAAGGTAACTTACACTGAAGTAAAAATGATGAAATGGGAACGTGACGAGACATAGGAAAGTAAGGAAAATAACATTATCTTATATATTGATTTTCGATTGTATGATATTCTATTAGTAGAAATCAACAAATTTCTTTTTCATACATAAGCCGACTTTCTTTCTTTCTTTTTTTTTTTTGATGGAGTCTCACTTTGTCACCCAGGCTAGAGTGCAGTGGTAAGATCTGCAACCTCCGCCTCCTGGGTTCTAGTGATTCTCCCACCTCAGCCCCCCAAGTAGCTGGGATTACAGGCGCCCAGCACCACTCCCAGCTATTTTATATATATAATATATATATTTAGTAGAGACAGGGTTTCATCATGTTGGCCAGGCTGGTCTTGAACTCCTGACCTCAAGTGATCCACCCGCTTCAGTCTCCCAAAGTGCTGGGATTACAGGCTGGAGCCATCGTGCTCAGCTTCTTTGTCTCCTTTTAGGTGGAAAACTGGATAGGACATATCAATTTCAAAAGATGTAAACAATTCAGATTTGCTACTTCTGCACATTTTAAGTTTTAATCCTGTGGGCTATAATATCCACGATTGAAAATAAAGAAAAGAAGCAAGCATTAATTATGCAAATGTTTTTCCTTTTGATTCTTTCTAATCCCCAATTAACCACTCTTTGCATTTAACTTATATATGTTTGCATAATATACTTTAAAAATATTATTTCAAACATGCATCGATACTTAATAGGTGATTCTTACTGTAAAGAAAGGGCCTTGTCTCCTTCAGAAGGGCCTGTGGTGTAGGATGTAGCTGTCAGGTGTGCCATTGAGTTTACATTAGTTTGAAAATTATTCAAAGAAAGAAATGGTAATTATGCTCACCAAATTAACACAGTTAAAAAAATAAAATTCAGTGCTGGTGAAAGTGAGTAATAGGTCCTCTCATACACTATTGGTTGTAACATAATTTAGTTAAGTTTTTCTGTAAATTAATTTGAAACCATATAGCAGAAAATTTTTAAATGTCTATTCTGTCTGACATATTATTTTACTGCTGGAAGCTCTACTGCTGAAATAATTTGAAATGTAGGCAAAGATACATGCAAGAAGCGCTCAATGTAGAATTATTTAGAGCCTGGGCACAGTGGCTCAAAACTGTAATCCCAGCACTTTGGGAGGCCTAGGTGGGCAGATCGCTTGAACCCAGGAGTTCGAGACCAGCCTGAGCAACATGGAGAAACCCCTGTCTCTACTAAAAATTGAAAAATTAGCCTGGCGTGTTGGCAGACACCTGTATTTCTAGCTACTCAAGAGGCTGAGGTGAGAAAATCACCTGAGCCAGGGATATCAAGGCTATAGTGAGCTGTGATGGTGCCACTGCAATCTAGCCTGGGTAACAGAGTGAGACCCTGTCTCAAAAAAAAAAAAAAATTATTTAGCGTGCCAAAAAATTGAAGACACCCTAAATATCCACTGTTAGGGGAATATTTAAGTAAATTATGAGCCATAATAGAGTCATTAAAATGATTTCCAAAAAATTATTTACAGATGTTAGAACTTACATGTGGCAAGTGTTAAACGAAAGGCAAGATGTAACATTACATAAATAATATGATCCAAATTATGTAAAAAATTCAGAAATCTGCAAGCAAATAAGCCAAAATGTTAGCAGTTGTTCTTTCTGGGTTGTGACAGAATAGTTTCCCCCCTTGCATTTTTATATTTTTCTGTACTTTTGAAATGCACTTGTCTGTACTTTCTACATTTTCTAAAATGATCATCTATTTTCTCAAAAATTAGGAAAAATAACATTTAAAAATGACTTGACATCAACAGTTTAGAATCTGAGTTTTATTAACAGGACCAATATTTGGGAAGGTCACACTTTTTGCTCACTTCCTCATCCCTTGGTTGTTTCTTCCATTACTGGTGTTTAAAAAAAAAATGTTTCTAATAGCAAAAATGAGTCAGTTCTCTCCAAATTACAGATTCTTTGCAAGAGTAAAGCAAGCCAAGAAAGATGAACTTACTAAAACTTTTAGGCAGGTTTTTAAATTTTTGTTTGTTTTTTCTGAGACAGAGTCTTGCTCTGTTGCCCAGGCTGGAGTGCAGTGGCGCGATCTCAGCTCACTGCAGCCTCTGCCTCCCTGGTTCAAGCAATTCTCCTGCCTCAGCCTCCTGAGTAGCTGGGATTACAGGAGTGCACCACTACACCTGGCTAATTTTTGTATTTTTAGTAGAGACGGGGTTTCACCATGTTGGCCAGGCTGGTCTCGAACTCCTGACCTCGTGATCTGCCCGCCTCGGCTTCCCAAAGTGCTGGGATTACAGGCATGAGTCACTGCGCCCAGTTGGTTTTTAAAATTTTTTATCAAGCCTACCTGGATTACTTTCACTTTTCTAGCTGAGACATTTGCAAGTACTCAATAAGGAAGTGTAAATACTGCTCAAGCAGCCCCACAACAAAGGGGCTTCTCATGCCAAACCTGGCAGGGAGTGAAAATGCCTTTATTTTGCAGTGAAGTGAATCTGAGGAAATCCTGTGTGAAAATTTTGCTTGAGGGCCCTAAACAAAACACAGATATTTGGCTTCTATCCAAGGTCTGTGACCTTTCCTGTGGTCAAGGTTCACATTATTATTTTTTTTTATATGGAGGAAGCCCTGAATATGGGATTGCCACCAAAGTCAATAAAAATATCTTCTGCTTTTGAAAGAAGTGTCAATCAGATAAGCAGCGTGTCCCCTTATTATTCCAAGAAGAGCATAGCTATAATGCCAAGTCAGAGCTTCATAGCTTTACTGCATAAAGAAATGAACATACAACTTAAAATACCTTTGGTCTGAGTTAACTATTCACAGGTTTTCCCTCTTTAAGAAAACTCAATATATTTAACACAGGCTTAAAGAATAAATAAAAAGAGGTAAATTATTATTTACACTGCAGGTCAATCCTTTATATGTATATATTTCAACAGAAGACAAACTTTAAAATATGAAGGGCCCCAGTGCTACAATTTTCAGATGACATAAGGAAAGTAGAGAATTAAAACTTATGATAAACAATCAGGAGTCATGGCCAATTTAAGAGTAATCAGAAAGAAACGTAACAGATGTTAAAACTGAATATAAAAAAATTTAAAAACAGGTTTTAACAAACATTTACAGTTTTTCAACAATGTTTTCACTTCTAACAGTAAATGATCTTAATCTAGGGTTAGTTTCAGAAATACCACAATCCTTCTGCTCTGATATTAATACCTAAGTATTTATAATAGTCATAGGATACATGAGAATATCATCTTATTGAAACACATTTCTTTACAATTCTTAGATCTATTTGGCACAAGCATGGATAATAGCAGTGCCCGCTCTATGCTATACTCCTAGTATGGTTGTTATTATATTGTTTTAGCCACAACTAAATAAAACATAAATTTATTTTCTAGTGAGCATTTGCAGTTTATGAGTCAAGAACTCTCTGAGAAGATAATTTCATGTACTTTCCACCTGCCCTTTTATCAACATTAAACAAACAGTATGTTTTACCACAACTCATTTCTGACATTAACAGTTGCTTTTATTTCTCTGCCAACCTCAGCCTTGTCAGCAGGACTTCAGTGTGACAGCAATGGCAGCTCATGCCAATTAGATCCTTTTCAAATAAATTTCTTTTTAGCACTGTACACATTTGAATAGATCAAAAAACGTAAAAAATCATTATTAAAGAGGCTGAGGGCAAGGAACTAATCCATCCTGTATATGCCTATATCTCTCCTTATTTAACAACACTGACTTCCAACTAAACACAAGAAAGAAAGAAAGAAAACAAAAGAAAGAAAGATGCAAAATGCATCCTGAGTGTAAGTTCTTTGGTAGTTTGAAACACACCACTATATTTATATGTTCTTTGGAAACGATATTGATGATTAGAGTATATTTCCAGGACTTGAATTAATAACAAGTGGTAGAACTCATTTTTTCATGAATTATTATGGAAGTAGTAGATGGGAAATTTTTGTCCTGAGGATTTCACCCACACTCTTCCCACACACATATGTACAAATCCTCTAAAAAATGGCTTCAAGAAATTCTCCCCTCTCTTTTATTTAACAAGGCAGCTATGCAGCCTGCCATCCTGGGCTAACAGCCAGAAGAAGATTATGGCAAAAATAATCACCTTTGCAACATTAAGGAAAACATGAAACTGGCACTATGATTCAGGGGCTTATTTCTTTCCCTCTAAATATGATACCACTTTTTAAATTTTTATTTGGGAAATGGTTTTCTGCAAGATGTATCTAAAAAAAAAGAGTTGTTTTCTTTTCAACAAATAGCTAGAGGTGCTGAGAGATTTCCTGTTAAAACTGTGTAAGGCATTTGACTACTTAAAAGGGAATTTAGTGCTGATGAAAGATGCCAGTTTGACAGTCATGGAAAATGAAGGAAGCATTCTTTATTCCCAGAGCACGTCATCTCAAAATGAGGAATCATCTCTTATGGTTAAGAGGGTCACAGCCTATTTTTTAATATTCGTTGGGAGCACACACATGCTAGATGATGGAAAGATACACAAGAGACACACTCTGTGTCCTCTAAGATATTACATTCTTCAGGCCACCATATTCCTCATCTCAGGGGCATAGTATACATAGACTAGTGGCCTCTACTTTAAAAGGGACCAAGGCAACAAAAGCTAGTGGGTGAGAGATTCAAATGAAGGACAAAAGAGAGCTTAGTTTGGACAACTTCACTATTTCCTGTAAGTGTTCTCACTCTAAACTTAAAAGTTAGACCTGCTTAGGCTCTTAGTTGTATGGTATCTGTATTTATAATCTGTGGGCAATATTCATCACAAACCCTATCTACATCTACCCCATCCCTCCCAAAATTAAAACATCTTCATAAATATTTATTCATTGTGTGCCTTTTGATAGTTCATAAAACCTGGGAAAAATTATTCAGCCCCCGTACCTCAAACATAGTACTATCGGTGGCACTTGGGACACCTGTGTAGTTAGGCGGTCCTGGCTTAGTGTAAACTAAGAGTGAGCATGGGGAAATATAACATCTCCCAGGGGAGTTTATTTGCATTAGTTAATTGAATAGAAAGTAGCAGGAAGAGGTGTTTGAGGACATGTGTCATATGCAAATTTGTGGTGGGAAATGTGTGGGGCTAGAAATGAAGAAATAAGGACGTGGCTTGGCATGACACATGTCCTCTGCCTGGCTCCCTGAGTCCATACATTGATAAGTGCAGCTGACAAAGGTTGAAGGAGTTCATGAAGAACGGAGCGTAAGTGGTGCTGCTTCAGAAACTGAGTGAAAACATTTGACACAGAACAGGGGAGAGGGGCAGTCTCCCCATTTCTGCCTGGTACATAGTATGGCTCTGGCAACACAGTGAGAACTGAGAAGCAGTAGCAACATCGTGCATTGAGAGATGGGTGGCTTTGGGAGTCCTGAACAGGAAAGGGTTCACTCAAAGAGGGTATCATTAGCTATGGCAATGGCCACCTGGATTTCTTGCCACGTAGTGATCAGCAACATAATTTTTAGAATGGAAATCATGAAAAGATTGACCTTGAACATGTGAGATACTTGGTGATCTCAGAAATAATTGGGTCGACTCAGGTTGCAAGAGGCTGTGATCCTGCAAATTGCAGGGGAAAGACTGTTTACTGGGATGCTAGGTAAGTCTGCGTGTGAACTCATTTGTTCCCAAATTAATGAAGGGCTATGGTATTCGTATAATAAAGAAAAAAAATCAAAGCTTTTTCTAAACAGGTTGTGGAGCCTATCTACCACCATTCCCACCTCTTATACACACAAAGATTTTTACAAAGTTTGGACACTGAACTCCACAAAACCTCTGCAGGGGGGCTAAGAGCATCACATATATGTCATAAGCCACTGGAGTTCCATGCTGGCTTTTGTTTGCTTATGTTCCACGTTTTTAGGTATTTTCGTTTTTAGCTCCTGGGGGTAATGGGCTGTGATGATTTAGTGCAGGGCCAGTCCAGAGTTGTTTTTGCCTTAGTCAAGGACAATTTTTGAAGATCTGCATTTCCCTTGTCTTTTTACCTTATCCCGAAAGCAACACTCTCACGACTTTATTTTCTGTGTCTTGAGTGCTCTATCTCTGGAGAGTGTTTCTTTAGTTTCACAACCCACTGCACCCTTCCTCTTTCCCTAGCCTAAATTTCTTCTCAGGGCTCAAACTAAGAGCTTCCTAGGCATCCCCTCTCTCTCTGAATCTCTTACTCAAAAGTTCTGAACGAAACCTCGAGCACCTGAAAGTTCAGCTGATTTAAGGGAGCTCATTGTACAAGCATCCCACGGGCTGCACTAAATATTGAAGCATGTATGTGTGTGATGAGAAACGGTACTCAATGACTCTTGCAAATTTGGAAGCGGCTTCTTTTTCATTATTTTATTTTATTCATTAGCAAACAGAAGACTGAGACTTTAACAAACTTTGTACCAGCAAAATGGTGTTATGTAAGGAAATTCACTCACTGTTTATCCAATGGTCCAGAGAAAAAGCAAGTTTACAGTCTATTAAGGCATGATGAAGAAGAACTTCAGAATTATCTTTAAAACAGAGTGGTACTTCAAGGATTCTAAACCTTGGAAGTACTTTAATAGAGGATCTGCTGCTGTTTCCAAACAATGAAACCCAAAGTTGACATCCTGAGAACTAATAACGTAACACGTTACTCTCAAACTTCAAATGTCCTGGCATTTATTGCATTATTAAAATTGTGCCCTCTGTGAAGTCAACTGAGTATAGCGTGGACAAAAAAAAAAGAAAACATTAAAATAGGTCATGGTATGGCAGCAGTCAATGACTTTCTACCCTCTCCAAATATATGTTTGTCTCAGAGAAATATTTCACCGACTAGCACTTTGTCACGGGGCTTGCTTCTCATTACCATTTCAAATGTGCTTTCTGTGCTCTGAGGTACCTCTCGGCTGCTCCAGGGCTTTGCCGAGACACTAAAAAGTTTAGTTGCAGTGCATAACATACGATGCAAGTTACTAGTATGAATTTTTAACAGTGTTTTGTTTTATCACATCCCAGAGTCCCTCGAGATACAAGAAGTGGGGGAGGACTTATTTATTTATTTATCCCTCCTCCCCCTCTTTTAATGCAACTCTTGCCATTGCCATGGGTGTATGTTCATAACAAAAACTTAAACAAAATTTGGGCAAATGAAAACATATGCATCTTAAGGCAATTGTCAAAACAAAAATAACTGCCTGGATGAAGGCTTTAGTAGAGGCAAAATGAGATAAATAAATACTGTTAAGGGAATCATAATTATATCTGAATGGACCAGTGTTGTGTAATGTTCAATATAGTCTCAGTTTCTTAGCCAGCAAAAGTTAGAGGTTAGTCTGATGAGGTGGTTAAGAGCTTGGGCTCCAGACTCAGACTGCCACTGCCTGTGTTTGAGTACAGGCTCTGTAATTCACTTGCTGTCTGATCACCCACGAAGTACTTAAGTCTTCTGGCTTTGGTTTCTTCTTTCATAAAATAGGAATAAAAACAGTATCTATCTCATGTAAAGATTACAGGAATTTACATATAGAAAGCCCTTTCTTGAGACAGGGTCTGGCTCTGTCACCCAGGCTGGAGTGCAGCAGTCTTGGCTCACAGCAGCCTCTACCTCCCGGGCTCAAGCGATCCTCCCACCTCAGCCTCCTGAGTAGAAGGGACTATGGGCCTTCATTACCACGCTGGGCTAATTTTTGTATTTTTTGTAAAGACGGGGTTTTGCCATATTGCCCTGGCTGGTCTTGAACTTTCGGGCTCAAGAGATCCTCCCGCCTTGGCCTCCCAAAGTGCAGGGATTACAACTGTGAGCCACCACAGCCAGCCAGAAAGCCTTTGAAACAATGTCTAGCAAATAGTAAGTATGCAATAAACTTTAGATGTTATTATTATTGGTCATTAGTCGATGTAAGAGGAAAACAAATGGTTGCGTGCATTTTGACCATTAAGGCACATCTTTTTTAATAAAAAATTACTAAAAAGAGCCAAAGGAAGGTTCAATGGAAATTATGTCCTGTAATGACAGGTGGAAATTAACAAAAGCCAACAGCTAAAAGTTAGGTATGCAGTATAAGTTAAACTGAGAGATTTATACAGGAGAAAGTTGAACTTCTAAACATAAGCTAAATCAGCTCAAGAGGTGTTTACTAACATTCTTTAATGATGGATCTACAATTGGTTATCAAATGATCCCTCTAGCTCTGGAGAAGCATTTCGTGGAAAATCACCACCATACTTTCAAAAAGTCTGCCCAGAAAGATACTGAGTTGAGTGAACAACAAGGTAGGTTTTGTGCAGCAATGCTTACGTTCTTTGCAAGATACTGGAGCCATAGTGTTAACTGAACATAATGGACTCTGTAGTCCATTTCAGCTTTAGCATCCTATGATTTTTTGACTCATTATATTTTTCATATTTTATTACATTACTTGCATCCTTGAAATCGTTCATTAGCTTTCAGTTAGAACCTACAAAGAGTAACTCCTAACCTCCAACTGTCTCATTAACCTTGCTTAGCTTTTCTTTTTTCCCTAGTTCTCTACCTCACAGTCACAGCTTCTCCTCCTATTTCTAAACCATATCCCCAAATATAAATAAGTACACAAATAATATTGTATACTTTTTCTCTTATTATTGAGAAACAAGCCATTTATATCACTCTTCAACTTATCAGGGGCTTTGGCTGCCACTGACCACTTTATCTGAAGGGAAATTATGGGAGTTACTGTAGATTATGTCCTTTCTATCAACCCCTGCATATAAGTGGTCACCAATCCCGTATATCGTACCATCATAATAGCATGCTAAATACACACTCATGTCAGGGACTGTGCCACATCACTGTAGCCTCAAGGAAGTTAATAACTTGCTAAAAGCCACAGAGATAGATAGTAAATGGTACTGCTGGTGAGAAAAGAAAAACAGCTCCGACCAATCTGAGCTCTGTGAGGTCTGCAGGTCCAGAAAGACATAAGTATGAGACTTCAGTCATGCCCCCCGCCATGCCTGGGGCAACTGTTGTCATTTTGTTTCTCACTAGCTGCCTCAACCAATATATTCGTATTCCTGGAATTTTGATGCGAAGAAAAATATATAGTCAATCCATAGTGCATTTTATGTTATTAAATTAATTAATTAATTAATTAATTTTGAGATGGAGTGCTCTGTTGCCCAGGCTGGAGAGCAGTGGTGCGATCTCAGCTCACTGCAACCTCTGTCTCCTGAGTTCAAGCAATTCTCCTGCCTCAGCCTTCCGAGTAGCTAGGATTACAGGTGCCTGCCACCACGCCCAGCTAATTTTTGTAGGTTTAGTAGAGACGGGGTTTCGCCACATGGCCCAGGTTAGTCTCAAACTCCTGAGCTCAAAGTGATCCACCTGCCTCGGCCTCCCAAAGTGCTGGGATTACAGGCATGAGCCACTGCACTGGCCAGAGTACGTTATTTTAATATAATTGGTAAACAGCTCAGGAACTGCCTCTACTTTCCCTTTAAAAAAATCCACTTGTAACTGCTGCTAAGGGGAGTGTATATTCAGGGCAACTTGGATCTATGCTCCCAAGTGCAACCCTCAAGCTTGGCCCAAATAAACTCTTTACTGGCCCAAAAGAACTCTTTACTAATATTAATTTAGCCTCAGCTTTTTCCTTTTAGGTCAATACTGGAATTGAAAGTTATTTCTGGGAGACTCCAAAGTTCATGCTCACACTGGTGATGCAGCTTCTCCCCGTCATCTTGTTTCATCTTCCACAATTTTAGTAAACCAATATTTCTCATTTGAGCCAATGAAATAACCTCTTAATCAACTACCTTGTCTCCAGATTTAACCATTCCTCAATCAATCTTTATTTCAGGATGCTGTTAGATTTAGCTTGCTGAAATGCAAATGTAATCATGTCACTTATATGCTCCCCACTGCCTTCAGAAGAAAGTCTGAATTCTACAGATAATATAAGAGGGCCCTTCATAAAGTGGTCTCTGCCTACTTCTCTGCCCTCACCTCCCCGACAGGCACCTTTCACTCTGGTTAAACTAAACTAGCCTTAGTTTCTTCAATAATTCCACGCTCTCTCATGCCTCTGGGTTTTTGCATATGTGATTCCCACTGCCTGAAAAGGTCAACCTCATTTTGTGACCTGGCCAACTTCTGTCTGTCCTTTAAAACTTCTCAGCACACAGGAGGTACTCAGTAGACATCTTTTGACTAAAACATTTATAAGACTACCTCCTTTGTAAAATTAAGGGATAGAGATGAACATGGGTAAATACAGTAATCTGATTTGCTAAAATGCTATAAAAAGTACATTTGGGGCTTACGCTTCTAGAAATTGTTTTCCCAGCCTTGACCTCTCATCTGTGAAATGCTGCCCAGTGAGCAGATCATAATTATGAAATATAATATTTAGATATTAGGCAGTAGAATCCTTGCTATATTCATTAAATATACATTAGTTGATATTTATAAATGTTTTATATATGTATTACAAAATGTTAAAATACATTTCTGCTCTACGAATGAATTTGTTACAACATTAGGTTCTAGCTTTTATTAACCTCTTACCCTAAGTGTTAATATTTCCCATCCTATTGGGAGCAGTAGGACACATATCCCACATTAGCTTCTAAGAGGTCACTGATTTGTTTTCAGTTTGTCTGGTCACTGAGAGTTGGCATAGAGTTACCTTCATAAATGATTCAAGTTAATGGGAAATATTAAAATGAAAGAAATTACAGCAAAAACAGGACTCCATAAGTGAAAAATGATCATTGGAATATCACTCCACAGGGGAGTCATCCCACTTAGCTATTCGTTAAAAGTAGCTTCAAGGACATAGGGAAGAGGTGTAGCTGTTTCAGGCCCAATAGGAATGCTTTTTGAGGGGATGAAGTTGGGTTTAAAATATGTAAGGGTGGGCTATGGAAAGGCTCATGACAGCATTGCCAATAAAATAATTTTCCGTGGACCACAGGTGGCTTAGTGATTTTGGGCTTAAGGAATAAGCAGGTGAGAATTAATTACAATTTCATGTCATACCATTAAAGCATGTTCAACATAATTTGATACCAAGAACTGTGGTCTAAAATATGCTATATCATTCCCTATGTCTACATCAATTCTATGGGAGAGTACATATGTGCATGGATGAGAAATATATTTGTTATTATGCAGGAAAATAAGTCTACCCCCATTTTTAAAGTACCATCTATCTTCCCCCACTCCCAGGTCCCGTTTTGCTGTTAGTGTCTAAACCTCTCTTTGAAGTAGGAGAAGTTGTTTCCTAACAACTCTTACTTTAAAAACTTTATATCTTCCTTCTCATTCTCTCACCTCTTTCTTCCTTCCTACACTGCTCACTTAAGTACTCTTTACCAGTCTGACCACTACCTTTTATCTGTATATTATAGGCAAAATAAAGTCTTGATTTTTTAGAAGGGAAAGTTTACTTGTACTTTTCTACCTCTTGTATGTCCAAGACCTAGAAAATTTATAAAGATTAAAAATGCAGTACAACCACCTGAATATTCTATACCAGTGTCTTATTTGCCTGACTGCTGGTCTGCCTTTCTCATGAGACTAGACAGCTCCCGATAGCGGGATTTAACATTAGTCCTCTGTGTTCTCACTTTCTAGAATCAGAATCAAAACATGTTAAAGCTGGAAGAGCCCTTGCAAATAACTGAATCTCTACATTCATAGATGATGAAATTGAGGTTCAGAGAAATGAAATTACCTGCTTAAGAAAACAAACAGCCTCCACATCATTTCTTGGTTTGCTACTACTTGATCTTTGCTTTCCTCCCACGGCTTTGTTTTTTTGAGTTTGGTTCTTTACTGTCACTCTCACAGTATATGTTTTGGATCTTGGCTCTTTATCTGGATTTGGACTCTTACACTACCAATGTCAGTTTGTTAACCCCATGACTTATGACGTCATTCAGGTTATGTTCCTGGGCTTCTCATCTGCTTCAAGCTGGTATAATCTAGATTCTTGTCTGAGCCCTGGGTTTTGTCATCCAACTATTACATACAGATCTTATTTTCTCTGTCTCTTTTTTCTTTTGAGACAGAGTTTCACTCTTGTTGCCCAGGCAACAGTGCAATGGCGCGGTCTCGGCTCACTGCAACCTGTGCCTCCCGGGTTCAAGTGATTCTCCTGCCTCAGCCTCCCAAGTAGCTGGGATTACAGGCATGCACCACCATGCCCGGCTAATTTCTGTATTTTTAGTAGAGACAGGGTTTCACCAAGTTGGTCAGGCTGGTCTCGAACTCCTGACTTCAGGTGATCCACCCGACTCGGCCTCCCAAAGTGTTGGGATTACAGGTGTGAGCTACGACGCCCAGCCTTTTTTTTCTCTATCATTCCCTAATCAGTTAGTTCAGTGACACAGACTTCTAGAAAACAGTTTAAAAAATGACTTCTTTCACTTTAAGGCAATTATGTCTAAAGAGGTGAATATGGCTTCATCGGCATAGGAAACAAAGGCAGAAATGTTCTCTGTTTGGTGAAAATCAGTGAAGTGTAAAATGGTTTATGTTCAAACCATATAAACACTGCCTCTAAACATTTCATATTACCATCCATCGGAACCTTAAACATTGACATCTGAGTGAATGTGACATGGCCTCCTCCACATCTAAAATGTCCACTGGGCCTATGGGATGATGAAAAGGAATTACTGAAACTCACAAAGATATTGACAATGAAAAAATATTTTAAATGCAGCACTATTGTAATTCTAGGTTAGACAGAAAAAAAAACAGGTAGAAAGAGTTTTGCAATATTGCAGAGATAGATGTTACCTGCTGCCTAGTTAGGTGTAAAAAACCAAAACTGCATTGCCAAACATTTTTCATTTTACAGACATGTATTGGAAAAGCATCCTCCCTAATCTTATTCACAAACAGAAAATACATTGCTCACACTTAAAGAAAATGAAATCAAACAGGATAAAACATGAGCAGAGAGGTTTCAGACATGTCCCCCAAGTATACCAGCTCTCAGACTTGTGAGAAGAGCAGTCCTCTGGCTAGACAGAGATTCTTCCCTCAACTGGGCAGATGGGCTTGGGAAACGCATAAGCAATTAGCTTTTCTGCTGAAGCAGAAAGAAGACTAAGAGGAAAAGAAATGTGTCCCACATCAGTATGATCCCAAATAAATCTTATCTTGCCCTGTAATCATAGAAATGCAGTGATATTTTTAGAATTTGGGCTTGAGTTTTAACAAGTGTGGAAGTTATATGGAAGAAAGGAAGAGCACAACAATTATATTTACAGAAAATATCTGACTTTGCCTATTAATAAGGCATAAAACTCAGTTTTCCATAATTTGTTTTTATTTTGAAAACTGAAATAAAATAAAAATATTGAAATAGATTAGAAAAGATAAAGTGAAAAGGCAAGACACAGACTGAGACAAGATATTTTCAATGTATATAACTAAGGATCAATATCTGTAATATATAAAGAATTCCTACGAGTCGATTAGAAAAATAAAAACTGCTCTAAAGAAAATCGAGAAAAGGACAAAGTGATGCAATTAAAAGAGGAAGAGACTCCAATGTCCAATAACTGAAAAGATACTCAATCCCACCTGTTACGCAAGGCAGTACAAATTAAAACCACCACACCCATTAGACTGAAAGAAAATAATAACTCTGTGAACACCAAGTGACGTGTTGGTGATGATATGGGAAAAAAGTGTTCTCTGTCTCTCCCTCTCTCTATATATATACACATACACATAAACACATATATATACACACATATACATATATGTATATGCATATATACACACACACATATATGGATATACGGAAATGAATACAATTACTTTGGAAGGCCATCTGGAATATCTAATAGATTTGAAGATAAAAACCGAATTCCACTTCCAGGTATCTATCCCAAAGAAACTCCCATTTGTGTTTATCAGGAAATAGGCATAAGGAAGTTCATTGAAGCCCTGTTTGTGTGGTTAAAAAAAAGATAATTTGAATGTCTCTCAGCAGAGGAAATAGATAATCTGCGGTTTATTCATACAATGGAATATTACACAGGAACAAATTATCTAGATCTGTCTTTATCGACCTGAAAAAAATCTCAAAAACAAAGCTGTTTGAAAAAATCTATTTGTAAAACATGTAAAATATTTATGCAAATTTTAGGAGCAAAAAGAGTTTTAGTAATTTATAGTTATGGGTACTTACATATATAGTAACATTATACTATACATGCAAGGAATGATACAAACTATATCGACTTTAGGAGAGCAGTTAACTCTGGGAGGGAAAGAAGGAAGTGAAGTTTTACCTAGGTCTTTTAAATTTTCTACCTTTGAAAAGAAAGAGTGCTATGAAGCAAATGTGGCCAAATGTTAATATGAGTTTAATATTGGTTGTGTGCACATAAATGCCATATTTTCTGCACTGTTCTTGTATGTTTAAAATGTTTCATACAGAAAAAGTGTATGTGTGCGTGTGTGTGTTTAGAAAAGACTAGGGAAAGAAAATGGAATATTCAGTGTACAAAAGGGTGATGAAAAGTCCCTGATTAAACAGAAGTGTCATCATTAGCTCTGTTCTTCTGATGAAAATGTGTATTAGCTAGTCATAAAAGTTACTATATTAAGATGAGGGAAATTAATGAAGCATTATCTTTACAGTATTTTTTTCTAAGTGAAGTACATCAATGGTCATTTAGGCATGAACCAAAGAAAAGTTATTTTAAATCGTCTGGTCCCTGTCCTTCAGATGCAATCAGCTTCAGTTCATTTTGTTAAGTGATTGGACCTTATCTCTTTGGTACATCACAAATGAAGGAGATCCTGCTGCTTTTAGTTTTGCTTATAGTAAATCCTTGATGGCTTCACAGCTGAGTGACAGGAGTGGATAGGGCACAGGATTGGATCCTTGAGAATTCAACCTCTGGCAATGACTTCTTCTAAGTTGGACATGTGGCTTGACTTCTCTGGACCTCTGTTCTTTCGTCTTTCAAATGATGATAATAATATTGACCACCAAATATTATTTGCACGTATTTTAAGCAGGATCTGATTAACCTAACACTACTTTTAAAATATACTTCTTTTCTTAGATGCCCACCATTAGATAAATTCAAGGTGCTACACAATAAGCTTATAATAATGATGTCATTGGAACTTATAACATGAGATTCTCTTATGGGCAAAAACCACTTATATAAGTTCTTTTGATACACCCATCAACTAAAGTCTCTTGGGAGAGGCTCAAGACCGATCTGCTTCATAATGAAAATTCTGAAAGCATAATATAATTTTGAAGTATTGATTATACTTTAAGATTGATCATCACCTAGCTTGGAGCATTAGCTATTCAATTTGCAATGAGACTTAGTAATAAACATGGCAGAAACATTGGGAAAAATTCAATCATTTATTTAACTTTGAGAATGACTGCTCAGGTATCTGAGTACAAATTATGGGTACATATTGTGTTAGATGGTTAATTTTAGAAACAGCTCAAGACTAACCCCTTGAGAGCACATTTACAGATAAATGCACAAAAAAATAAAGAGAGGAGGCTGCTTATGCATAGTTTAGAAACTACATGAATCTGCAAATGTACATAGCACAACATCTCTGAAATGCCTTATGTCCCAAAAAGCTGCTGATGTGTTTTCGTTAGGTTAATCAGATCCTGCTTAAAATATGTGCTAATCAGTACTCAACTGCCTAGTTGGCCACCTTAGGTGAAGCTCTAGGTGCTCATTACTAATGAAAGTTTGCCAAAGAAAAGCTTAAAAATACCCATATATATAAATATATAATTTTATAATATACATTATAATTTTACTTAGACATTAATATGTTACAGCAAAGTTAATATGCCATTTTACTTTTACGTTTCAGTTCAATTTCTCTAGCAGAACAGGAATGAAGTTAGAACATGATTTGCTGTGCTTATTTCAAGGTGATTTACACTTTTCTGTTGATCAAAATAGGCACATAGTTGCCATGGAAAAGATATTTCTATGCCTAAAATTACCTTCAGAAAGTTTGTACTTGAGGGCTCAGAAGAGTAAAACCTTGTCATGTAACTCGATACTTTTTACTAAAACAACAGGCAACAAAAATAGTCAGAAAACAGTACTCTCTAAACATTACCTTCAGTTGGGTGGAAAAAGTGTTTTCTCCCCCATGCCTTTCTCCTTCAGTGGAAAACACACACACTTAGATAAACACATCATCTTTTGTCCTTTTGGTTAAAGAAAGGCAAAACAGGGAGCAAACGGATCAGCAATAGAATTTAAACTAAACCTAAACCCAGCTACAATACTTAGGGAGCTTGGATTCTGTAAATGAAAGCAAGGACTCCTGCAAAGGCAAAAAGATTTCCTCGGCATGCAACATGTGTTCCCTATTATTAGGAAAAAGTGGACAAAACAAGGCGCAGAGGAGTACCAATCATGCACAAATGCTTCTGTACTATTCCTGGTAACCTGGGGTTTCTCAAAAGCTCTGCATGCACAGCATAGGTTGTGACCCATCTTGGCTAGCAGGTGACTGTTGTGGCTGCCTCTTTCTGTGAATGATTAAAAAAAAAAAAAAAAAAAAGGAATGGACTTGGAGATAATTTGATAGACATGGAATCAGCATACCACCTACTGGTCCTTTTACCTGTGGTCAATGTTCACTATGTCTTTATCACCTCAGATGCTCTCAAACCACTGTCCACTTACTAAACAGGAAGGCATGTGATGCCAGCATCATCTTAACAGAAATAGAAGCCCTCCTGGGGATTATACGAATTCTGGAAGATCTCTAAACGAAGACTACAGGACACATTAAGAACATGTTGAGTAACTTTGTCTCTCATGCATAACCACCGTAGGTTGGCTTTTTTTGTGGTTTTTCAATAGCAAGTTATGTTTGTAATTGAATGGCTGGCCTCTAGAAAGTCAAACTGATTCCCTAGAAATATTCCAAAGTTTGCAGCATTTAATCTCATACTTATAGTGTTACCAGGACTGGGTATAGGCAAAATCGTGACAAGTGTTCCCCTTCATTTTCCCTTAGTTTTCTATGTCTCTTCTGGTATTTCTTCCTCATCACCCCTTGGGATTTCTGTGCTCTCAGTCTACTGCCTAGAACTCCATATTACCATGGCCCAATACCTAGTGTACCTTCTGATACAAAGTATATGCTCAATAAATATTTCTGAAATGAATAAATGAACAAATGAAAAACCCCTGAAGACTGACAGAATTCCTCAGGGCTCTGCTAAATGACAGGAGAAATCAGATGAATTCCTGTGCTTGAAACAATCAAAGTCAATATGCGCATGTCACCCACCTTTACTCACAAGCAGCAGGTTCCTTTGCTGATGCTCTATTTATGAAAAGGAAACCAAGCTGGAAGTTGAATGACAATTACACCGGGCCTTAGCTTGGGATGCCACAAGAAAACACCACAGACTGGGTGGCTTAAATAACAGACATTTACTTTCTCACAGTTTTTGAGGCTGGAAGTCTGACATCAGGGTACCAACATGATCAAGTTTTTTGTGTGGGGTCTCTTCTGGCATGCAGATAGCCACCTTTTTACTGCGTATTCACAGGGTGGAGAGGGAGGGAGCAAGCTCTCTGGTGTCCCTTTTTATAGGGATACGAATTCCATCATGAGGGCCATACCATCATGACCTCATCTAAACCTAATGACTTCCCAAACACCCCATCTCCAAATACCATCACATGAAGGGTTAGGACTTCAACATATGAGTTTTGGGAGGGACATAATTTAGTCCATAGCATACTGGTTTCATTTTTAAGCTAATTACCAAGGATTTCTAGCCCAAAGGTCAGAGTACAAGGGGACTATATTCCTCTGCATTGAACTGTACAGAAGTCCTTGACATTATACTGTTAGTCATTCCATTCATGGTCCCTTAGATCAAATGATGCGATTTCCTACATCATCCTACCTCTTCTCTCAAATCTCAGGTCCTTTCATCAAGCATGAACAAACCCACAGTGATGAACGCCTTAAATGTACTTTCTGCTGTCATTCAGAGTATCATTTTTGCCTCGTCCAAGCTTGAATGCGAGCTGTAAAAAGCGATCATGTACTGGGTATTTTTATTGGCACACCACCCATGTTTGAATTAGATAATCAACAGTGCACCTGTAATAAAAAATTAAACTTGTTCTCTTTAAGCACTGTTTCTTTCAAAATGAGATCCTGTCATTCAAGATGCATTATTTTCCACTTTTTCAAACCTCTGTCAACTTTATTAACCTCCTGAGCAGCTTTGCCAAGCATTCTGCTCATCTAGAGCCACTTGTTGTTACTGCTATTTGCAATAGCTTCAGTACTTGAGAGTTTACAGAATGTGCTGCTTGCCACTCTATTCAGATCCTAGAAGTATATTAACTACAGCTGATTCCCGTTGCCTCCCCCTCCCTACTCCTTTCGCCATATCACTCATTTAAGAGATCTGTTCCTCACCTCAGGAATCCTCCTTAGTGGTTCTTTAGCCAGTTTGAACAATGCATGGAGTTGTTCATTTATGAGTAGAATTAATACATTTATTCTTCACGTATTTCATAAAATACTGCAACAGTCCATTGGGAGGAAATGCAGAGTTTTAGCACCTTTTCTTTCCCAGGAAAATTGCTGTTGTTTTAAAGGAGGGGTCCAAACTTGTTTGTGTTCTTCTTCATAACCCCACAGAATTCCTGATGCAGATTTCAGCTGGGCTTCACTACCTCTTAAAGAGTATCATTTGGTGCTTGTAGTTCCATTAACTGAGGTGCCTACTTTCTTTAGTGTTTTCTTCATTTTGTGTAGTTTAACTGCGTTGAGGTTTTATATTTTATGTTCCTTTCCTCCTTCTACGCCCTAGGAATGCAAGGAACAGATGCATTCAATGATTCATTATCATTAACAGCCCGGGTGAAATCAAGAACTTCATCTACTTCTTGGCTTCCTTGTTTTGTTCACAGGGGAGCCATATTATGCATGAGTGGCTCCTCTCACCCTCCTCTCTAGATGCACACTTTATGTAAGAGACTCATCTTTTTCTACTTCAGTGCTGTGTGGAATCGTTAGTTAGATACAGGCAAAGCCACTCCTTTAGTGCTTTCTCTAGAGTTGATGGCACTAGATCTTTTTTAGCCAAGTAGAAAGCAATTTTCAAGGGCATAAAAATAAGTGTTTTCCTATTTATAGCACACAAACTATTGTTATATTGTATTCCAGTTAATCATTTCCAATGTATTTAATTAATCAATTCCAGAATCTATTGCCAGGCAAATAGACACATAATAGACCCCAGTCATTCTCAAGTTCTTATAAATACATGGGCTACAGTCTAGAGAGCTACATTTGATCCCTAAGAGGAAGTTCCCCTTCTGTAACACTGCCTTTGGTGCTCCCAGCAGTAGTCTCTTGGTCTTGATGGACTGTGTGGTTGACGGGGGTGGTAATCATGGTGGAGGGGAAGGGGTGATCATATTTTTGTGCTATATTTTGAGTGCTTCCAGTAGAAGATTATGTACATTGATAGCTAATGATAGGTAAGGCTTTTAACCACAGGCCCTTCCACAGAACTAATATTTCATGTTGAAAAATAATATGTCACTGATTGTGGGAACTCGGCAAACATGAATAAAAGTTGCACTGAAGGTAAAATATGCTATTCACCTGGTTCCCTGAAAAAGACTGTCAACTGGTGTTGTATTTTTAGGGAAGTACCTTCAGTTAAGTTGATGCAGATGGTATTTATTTTAATATATTTACATTTCATTCTGTCTCCCTGTCACTCCTGACCCTCTACTGTTTCTCAAAAGGAGGTCCATGGACCACCTACATCAGAATCACTTGTGAAGCTTGTTAAAACTACAGATTCATAGACCTATCACAGCCATGTAATATACAATTTCTGGGGCTGTGGCCTAGAGATTTGTATGTATAAGAAGCACCCCAGGTGACTAGTAGGGCCATTATTACTGGAGAATCACTGCATCCTTGGAGGAGATGGGGTAAAAACAAACACATTTAATTATTCTAAAATTTAAAAATTACATATTCTCTAATTTTCAAAACACTTAGATTAATTTTGGACTTGAGGTTCTAAAAAAGTAATGCTATGCCAAATAAATAAAAGGTAATTCCCTTTCAATCTTTCACACTTTTAACTAAGACAGATATCCAGCACACTGCCAGCATTTTTTCTAGATCGCTGCTTCTCAAATTTTAATGTGCACACAAATCACCTGGGACTCTTGTTAAAATCCAGACTTTGATTCAGCAAGTCTTCAGTGGGCCCTAGATTTTGTATTTCTAACAAGGTCTCAGATGATACAGATGCTGCTAGTCTGTGGACCATCCTTTGAGTAACAAGATCATGTAGCATGTAAGGGGACTCTTTGGGCTTTGAGGTTGTGTAAATTTGCAGAAACTCTGCAATATGTAATGTGTAGTAACATTATTTTCTGCAAACAAAAAGCTGCATTAAGGTCCTGTATTCAGAGCATCAGATAAGTCCCTTGGTTTTGTCTTTCTCTAACACAAGTAACCTAGAGAGACTTACATCGCCTTGAATGCCCTGAGCGATTAAGGACTACAAAATATATATAGGACCTTAGAGCAAAGCAAGGAAAATACACCAGGACTTACCTCCCTCCCACTTTTTAAGATAAGGTAGGGAAATTACAGGGTGTGATGGGGCATGTATGGAAGCGGGTAGGGTAGATATCCTAGAGAAAAGTCTGGCAGGCTGGGAGGGTTATGGGTGAGTGGATAGGGTGGGGGTCAGGGAGAAGAGAGGAGAGTACAATGTTCCAGGCACCAGGAACAGGTTATACGAAGGCTTAGAAGTAATAAAAGCTTTGCATGAATATGCACCTGGCCAAATTGTAGCCTTCATAGAGAATATATTTAATTTATTCAGATCCAGAGGGGAGGCTACTATGGAATTTCAAGCTTCGTGGCAGTAGTACAAATATTTCTTCTTAGGGGGAGTGGGGTAGTTGGAAGGAGGTTAGGAAGAGATATGCCCTACATCATGCTAGGTATAAGCCTTGCCCATGATACAACGCAGGGAAAAAAGTAACCTTTAGTACTTTTGTCCTGCTAGGAAATTGCTGACCTGCTTTTGTTTGATTGGGAAGAAAAATGACATCGGTGGGTGTCAAGCAGCAGGTGGTGACCACTGTTTCTTTAAAGACAACATATGAAACACTGAAAATTTATTTCCCAATAAACTTGACTTTCTGAGCTGAACCGCAAAAAAACTGCCATATAATAAAAGGATAAGGAACAAGGATATTTCCAATTGCCATTAAATATAATCCAAGTGAAGTGATTCACCGTGGCTCAGGTGCAGGTTCCCCATCAATACAATTTATAAGGGTTCAGCTTCCAAAACTACACTTCCATTTGACAGTAATTTCCTTTTTTATTTTGTTTTGTTTTAAGTTGACTACAATTTTCAATCACAGTTATCAGTTCATCACCTGGATGAAGGTGACCCAGCAGTCCTTCTTTATCTAATTCGTGAGATGTCCTTAGATTATCTTTCACAAGCAAAATTAACAATGATAACAGGAAAAATAAATTAATTCAAAGATGAAGCTTTATCAAATGCCATCTTCTGAGGGCTGCATTTTTTTTCATTAAACATGATTCAAATAATCTTTTGAAAAAAGAGATCTGGTTATCCAGAATTATCTTTTTCCCCACTGCATGACTAATTCCACAATCTTAATAAGTTTTTAATGATGAGTTTTATAAATAAAGCTGCCATCAGTTTGCCAGCCAAGTGTATTCTTTCAATATTTTTGAGATACATTTGTATTTTTAAAAGGAATTAAAATTTTCATCAAATTAATTAAAAGGAACGATATAACATTAGCACGGTAAACATTAAGTATTTTACAGCTAAGTAATGCTAATGCTAGGAAGGATATCTCTTAAATTTACATTTCTTTATGTGTGAAAATGTCAGTGAGAGTTTTAAGAGAAAAGAGTTCTCAATACAAATAAATTTGGAGAACTTTGTGTTGAACATATCTGTACAGGTTTCTTTATTAAAGGACTTCTCAGAGCCTTTAAATATGCTAGTATGTACTCTTAGTCACCAAGAGTGGGCTATGGTAATCAGCACTTCCTGAATATATGGGCTATTTTGCTTTGGAGTCTAGTACAAAACTAGGGCTTCACTATAACATATTTTGGGAAATTATAACATATTTGAAATAATAATTTACTTCTAAACGTAAGACATAATATAAATCTTGTTTAATCATTCCTTTTAAAAATTGCTTGTGTACGAAATACCTTCGAATCTTTCAAAACACTACTGATGTTCTATAATCAGCTACTTTCAGCATTGGCAGTGTAGTGTGTCTGTAACTTCTGTATTGGACATGCAATTCAGGGTGATTAAACCAATTGGTCTAAGCCAAGATTACCACTTTACATGATCGATCCATAAACTGTAGACATAATTAATTGAATGTGTGTGTGTGTGTGCAAAACAGAAAGCATAGAGTAAGGTTTATCTTCTTGTTGTCTTCCTCTCATGTATTCTCATTCAAAAGAGAATAAATAAATGGGAGTAGTCAGACAGAATATATCTGTCAGAAATTGGATAAAACTGAGTATTTCTGCAGCATTTGTAATTACTTTCAGAAGACTGGACAAGAAATGCAAGTCTCCACAAATCACAATGGTTAGGATTGAGCCTTAAGATTCTGAGTAGGCTTTGTAATCAGCAAATTGAAAAATCTCCATGCAGCTCCAGCAGTGGCATTCTACAAAATATCCTTTGGCATTATTATATATTATCAAGACAATTGTATTTCTTTGGCAGGGGTATGAATTGTGACTTATTTTATGATAGCTATCAGCGGGCTTTTTAGTAATCTGATAGATAACCTAGTTTACAGACCTATTTTACTTGTTTTAAGGGGTCTCTAATCATGTAATCACAGGTGCTTTGGAAATGGCTTTGAAGAAGGACTCTTAGAGCTGTTGAGTTAATAACATGCATTATCAACATTCCCTGCTATTTTTTTATACTTCTAAAATGTTCACTCTCTAAATGAGCTATTCTCATTCTCTCTTTCTTCCTCCCTCCCCACACATGCAGGTATGTGTGCATAATGTGGGCTAAATTTGAATGACTACTCTAATTTATACATGTCTTGATATCATACAGCCTTGGAAGTAGTTTTCAAAATTTTTTAGTGTATCTAAATTTTCTGTGGTCAGCCAAATGGATACTGCCCCTGTCAATAGTTTCCAGGGCTCTTTCACTCCTACTCATCCCCATCTTCAATGACCTCTATTGCACCTCCTATCAAGTTCCTAAGAGTAACACATTGCTGATTTTGGAAAATACCTTAATGTGGACAAAAATGAGACTCTTGAATAAACACTGTTGCCAGGATTGTAAATGTATCTGGTCTTTTTGGAGGACATTTTACCAGTATTTAAATATCAGATAGCTTCCATTGTTCTCATATCAAAAATTAAATGTGTATACCCTTTGACCCATCAGTTCCATTTCTAGGGAATCTATTACTGCAGGATAATTCCCACAGGTACATAAATATGTACATACATAGAATTCATTGTAGTATTGCTCATAAAAGTAAAAAATGGGGAATCTCCTAATTGCTCATACATAGTAAAAAAAAATCAAGCAACAGAGGCAGATCTATCTATACTGACATAGATATTCAAGAAACATTGTTTAAAAAAGAATAAAGCAAGTTACAGAATGCACATATAACATGATCTCATTTATGTTTTAAAAATATTACAGAAGAATAAGTATCAAACTATCATCCTTGAGCACCTCTGGATAGGGGAAGGGGTAAAGGTAAGGAGGAGGTGGAGAATAAATTATTTTTCATTTTATATTGTTGTATGGTTTAATTTTTCTTGTTTTACAAAAAGAATATAATCATGTGTTACTTATGTAATTAATATTTTTAAAGTAAAATTATCCTTCAATAATCTCCAAAATATTAGTTTCAAGAGTCATAGATTCAGGAAAAAGAAATATGAGGTATTTGCATGTTGAATTAGGCATGTTAAACTATTATCAAGGGATACTACCCATTATTTCTCTTAAGACTTAGGCCAGTTAATTGTCTATTATTTCTTTGAGTATTGTGGCACAAAGACCCTAAGATGGCCACCATATTTATGCCATTTTATAATCCCCTCCCTTTTAGTTTGAGTACAACCTGTAACTTCATTATAATCAATAGAATACAGCAAAGGTGGTGGGATATCACTCTCACAATTATATTACCATATACATATAGGACTCGTTTTACTAGTATGTAGTAAAATTCTGCCTCTCTCTTTCTTTTTCTCTCTCTCTTTCTCTCTGTTGCTGGCTTAGACAAAGCTGCCATGCTGTGAGTAGGCCTATGGAAAGGGCCACGTGACAAAAACTGGAGAACAGTCTCTAGTAGTTGAGAGTGACCCCTGGCTGACAGCCAACAAGAAAATAGAAACTTCAGTCCTATAATCAAGGGAACTGAATTCTGCCAAGAAGAGCATCATCAGATGAGACCTCAGTCCCAGCTGGCATCATGAGTTCAGTCCAGAGAGACCCTGAGCAGAGGACCCAGTAGATGTGTCCAGACTTCTGACTCATAGCAACTGTGAGATAATAAATTGCTGTTTTAAGTCCTTAAGTTTGTGATAATTTTTTACACAGCAGTGAAAAACTAATACAAGTACCTTGTTCTAATATTCTGTCTGATGTCATACTAACCAGTGGAAGACAAGAGAAAGCACTCAATCAGCTACTTTGTTTGCTACTTTCTGATACTAAACTACCACCAAATGCAGACACCTGAACTTTATAAATCACTTTCTATATGTTAGGCATCATCCTATACATTTATAGTTCTTACTCACACTACTTATCCTCACACTACTCCTGTGAAGTGGCCATAGATTAGGATATTGTGGCTTTAAGAGGTTACAAAATTTGCCCAAGGTGGCAAGGCTGGTAGTCAGCTATACCAGGATTTATACCCAAAGCCTGTGTTTAATGGGATAAAAAAGACTGAAAAAGAAACAATCCAATATTTTAAATCCCACTTCCCTTTCAGAAAATACTTCAAAAATATAGTAGATCTAATTCTACCTCTCTTCCCCCAAATCTGTTACATTTTCCAGCCCTCATTTTCAGTGACTTAAAATAAAAACCCAGTTCAGAGTTATTATGCTAGAGCCTCACTACAATGTGGCTCATTATCACACAGCTTTATATATTCTGCCATTCACATAATTTCCTTTTTGATTTATACCTGAATAAGGTAGTGGCTGGAAACCCATGTTATAGGTAGTTCTGTTCCTTAATATGAGAATATTGGTGACTTTTTAAGTTCATACAGGCTTTCTATTAAGGAAGTAAACTCTACAAAACTAAAAAGCCAGGAGCACAGAGCTGCACACTAGGATATGGCACTATCAATGTAATCATCAATAGGCAGGTTGAGATAAACATCATACTGACAGGATATGTGCTGAAGAAGGCCAGAGAACGAATGACTCGATTTTATTTTTCCCATGGGCAAAGGCAGAAACAGTGTCATGATGAACAAATTAAAGTCCTACCACAAAGCATTTGTACAATGTGCCATGCCAGAAAGCAAAGGGCAAACCACTAATCTCAGCGGATAATAATTAGAAAAAACACAATAGAAGAAAAAAAAACAAGAATACTAGGATGAATGGATGTTAGGAAATATCACTATCAATTGTGATGACTCTTCTAGAATGTGCATTTTGACCGATTTTATAGAGTGTGATTTTTCTAACCACAGGCATTTAGAATTGGCATTGAAACACTATGAGAGCCAAGTTTAATTAATTTAAACTTCTGAATAAAGAGACAGCCAGAGAGCAAGAAGAACTTCCAATGCTATAGCTACAATTTGCTGCAATTTGCTGTTCAAACTGCAGAATCATATGCACTGCTGTTTTTATTGCCTCTTCACTTTATCAGCCAAAAATTGTTGCCACATCAACAAAACGATCTCTGTGATCCAAGTTTTATCCCATCTATGACTTTCTCTCTTCTTTTCTGTTTTCCTGTCTGAATCAGTACAATATCTAATTTGGCCCCTGAGATCAGAGACTGAGGTCAAGAGGAAAATCTTGACCTTTATAAATCACTTTCTGTATGTTGGGCACTGCCCTATGCATTTACATCCCTTATCTCAGTCCTTATTTACAGGACTCCAGGAGAAGTCCTTTGAA